>NC_035924.1:631907-931907 GCF_000348985.1 Huiozyma naganishii CBS 8797
GTGACGACCTCACGGGCGAGCAGTTCTACAGGTCCTTCGGGCTGGACAGCAACGATCTGAACCTGACCAACACGTGGAACTCGCGACAGCAGGACAGCAACGACGCGTTCCTCACCTCTGTGGATACACCACTCGCGTTCCCAGACATATGGAACGACACGGGTGCACTTGCTCCTGCTGCTCCTGCCACCACGGTCCTCCAAGATACACCCCCGGACGTGCTGCCAGAAGGGTGCGATTGCGGCGGACGCTGCCTCACGGACATCAAGTGCGATCTGCTGACAAGAAGAGTGATGAACAACGAGTCCCTGCGGTCGATCATCGCGGAGAAGCGCTGCGGGTCCAACGATACCTGTGCCCACGTCATCCGAACGCTGACCCAGTCCCCACATTACCAAGAGAACGACTTGGAGGACCTCTGCCAGGAACTGATGGTCAAATGCAAGTTCGACACGCACGACGCTTCGATAACCGTAGGTCGCGAAGACGTACGGTCCGCGTTGGAAAGACACATTGCAGCATGATACAGGATACAAGAACCGGCAACTCATCACCATCATCAACTCATCGACATCGAAGCCCTCGACGTTTAGGAATTTTTCACTTTCGAAACTTTTGAGACGCACCGCTTCAAGGAGTGTGTCAAGTTGAGGGTCCGTTGTTGTTTCAAGTAGGTGTCCCGTTGGCGTTGCAGTAGTGGGTACATCTGTCTGTGTGTTCTGTTCCGCTGGACTGAAATTTCTGCTGGGAAATGTCTTCGCATTCGCTAGATGAAGGGAATATAGGCAAGAACTTGGCTAATCTGCGACTGGACGCTGCTGCGGTTGCTGACGGTGTTCAAACGGACGGCAGTGATGGTACCCGGTCCGTCCGGTCAGACGTGCACAGGCATCGGCATCATCACAAACACAAGCATGTGCAGGGCACGGAGGCACTGGACCCGGATTCTGGGATCGTTCAGAATCAGGATAGGGTGTTGAACCAGGCAATACTACAGCACGCCATTAAAAAGGATATGAAGCGCAAGAGGAACGACTCGAACGCAAGTGGGACGGCCGCCGCAGTGCTCCATAACCACCGCCAGCAGCAACAACAAGAGGAGAACGTCGAAGGTCCCACCCTTGTAGGGGCGCAGACTGGTGCTGCTTCCGGTGAGATGTCTGCCACAGCGGCAATAATGCTGAAATTGTACGGGGATAAGAACCAGCTGGCCCACGAGGTGCACGAAGCGCGTGAAGTGCACGAGGTGAAGTCCGCTGCAAGTAACGTTAGACTACCGGAAGTGAAAAAGATCAAGAAGCCGTTACCAGAGAAAGAAACAGAGAAGGTGAGGACTCAAGTTGCTGCTGCAGACGAACAGTTCTCCAACTTCTCGGACTTTGAAAACGAAAACGTAAGAGTCATTTTGAAATGGAGGGACCCGCAATTGCAACCATACCAAGGGACGGGCGCCGCCATAAAGAGCCACGACATATACTCCACCTTGAGGGCTATTAAATCAGAATTGATCACACCGGAAAGGGAAAATAAGGAGGACCTTCTGTATCTGGATTACGATGCCAAGAAGAAGGACTGGTTCGTGCCTGACCTGTACTTACCCCCAGGCATTTACAGGTTAAAGTTCCTCATAAACGGCATGCTACTGCATTCGAATTTTTTGCCCACAGCAACTGACGCGGCCGGTACCATTGTCAATTGGTTTGAAGTTTTACCAGGGTACGAAACCATCGAACCGTACCGTGACGAGAGCATGATTGGGCAAGACGACGAATCGATCGACTCGCAGCCGTACAAATCAACCACTGATGTGACAGACTACGCGGGGATCTCCAGATCAAGCTCTGTGGTATCCAAACATTCCAAGTCCAATTTGAGGTTGCCGAACTTGCACATTACTTCTTTGAACAAGGAAAGCTCGGCGAGTGTTAATGAAGCTAACGAAACTAATGAAGGCAACGACATACAGCTGCTACCTGAACCAAAATACGAGTACTCGACAGAGATCCCTGAACTGTTCCAATTTGACGATGTTAACACGCGGAAAACGAACGATATCAAAGAGGTAAGAAAGGAGAGCAAGCTAGAGACGCTCTACCCGAACGGGAAATTTGACTTCACACTAGCAAGAGTCGTTAACTCAAACCAGGATGCCCTCTTTGCCAGTATTCAAAAAATTGGAAAAATGACCACAGAGGAGGCAGAGGAATACTTTCTAACGAAGTTCAAAGTCTCTGACCTCCCCATCTACTTGAACTCGACGTACTTGAACAAAAACTTTAGTGGAGAGGTCAATCACATTATCCCACATGTCAACTTGAGACACCTTTTAACGACATCCATTAAGGAAGACATCATCTGTGTCGGTTGCACAACGAGATACGCGGGGAAATTCATAACTCAAGTCATTTACGCACCATGCTCCTACGACAAACAGTAAGCATGAGTTTGAAACTCAACCCAAACAGCATTCACATCCACACACACACACACACACACACACACACACGAACCTCCGTACCCCCTCCATCAAACCATTTAATCAATAACTTATTCATATGGATATTCACACATACGCTATGAACATGTTTTATAGTATATAATTGTTCCTGTACCCTTTATAATTCACCCAATGTACCCTCTGGATTTTAACGTTTTGTTTTCTCTTCTGGTAATCCATGTCCTGCTTTACTGGAGATTGCACAAGATCACCATGGTCTGACAGGCACCGTCACTGTTTAAGAGAATGTCTTCTAACTTACAGTTCTCCAAATTATTCAGCGAAAAATCAGCATCATAGATAACCCAGTCGTCATCCTGTAGTTGCCTCACCGCATGCCAGAGCTTCCCCGATGCGTCATCTTTACCCAACAGAGAAACAACGTTTATTGTAAGGTCTCTGTTATAATTATCCACATGGTTCACTCTAGCTTGAACGCGATGTAGAGGATAATGTCTGAGGGCTCTACAACTGCAGTCCCGCTCCTCATGACAGTAACCGATTTCAAAACTGTCTTCGTAACTCTCAAAACTCTTTAATGATAACGTATCTGAAGTATCGGTTAAAGTTCTAAGTATTGGGTTCACCGCAAAGGCATTCTCACATATGTTTTGCTTGAATTGTTTTGCAAAATTAATTGTAAGTCCCTCGAGTTCATCCTCGTAATCCGAGCAATCTTCTTCTTCTGCATTCTCAGTTTTAGAAAGCCAGCCAAATTCCGGCGTAGAAATTATTCCCCGTTCACATTCCTCCATAAGATACCCCATGCAATACAGATCCTGTTTGTAAAACTCGTATAGCTTCTCATCCGAGTTGGAAATGGGGAAAATTGTCAGCCAACCATTGTGCCCATGAAATGTTAAAAACTCATCGATGCTGGTACCGAATGTGCTCGAAAGCAACTTCTTGCTCAAATGTTCATCCAAACTACCGTTTCGAAGACCGTAGGGGGAAGTCACTAGCAAAAGCCTGCGTTGCAATTTTGTGGTCTGCTTCCCTCCGAAATAGTGAGCCAAAAAACTGCATAGCTGGTTTCGCTTGATTAGATTATCATTGAGTTCTTCAAAATTTCCAGCCACCAAATTATCAATGTACCAAAACCAAAAATTATTACTTTCCCGACATTGATTCTTTCCAACTACATAATTCATATAATGCATCATACCTGAAGAAAAGCGAATCTCGCTGTACTCTCGTACTAAAATTATTCGACTTACAAGAAAAAAGTGAAAAAAGTAGGACAGGCAAAAGAAGGGTTAGCCAAGTCACTAATGACACACTATCCTCCGTGTTAGTATAGAATTGCTCAAAAATATGAGGATTTATTTATATCGATTAGCTCATTGCAACATTTTTTTCTTGGCCTTGTATAACATTATTATTACCTATTCAGAGTAAAGTTTCCATTGATAAAGTAAAGAGATGTAGCGTGCGACCTTATCCCCTCAGAAACTCTCCGTGGATGTTTTGGAGCCGGCGCCACAATAGAGTAACCGCAGCGAAGTCTTTGATAGCGATCACAGACAGAAATTTAAACAACGCCCCCACTATAAAAAATGTCGCTGTGGATTTCCAGTTTAGGCAACGACATCAGTTTTGATCGAAATACTGGTACAGTTCCTCGAAGACGTCGTTCCCTGTTCCGCTCTGTAAGAACCGCTGCTCTATCATATCCGTCCATGGTTCGACAAACTCGAGTCCGATTTCAGCGTTTCCTGAGAACCAATTCGTTACCTCATCCGGGAGCGATCCCGTAAGACGATCGGTAGTCGATTGACTAGCGGCCCCGGTTCCTTCCGTAGTTCCAAGGTGGTTGCGATCTCCGTTAAGGGATCCGTTTACAATATTGTTGTTTGCGGTATCCTCGGTGTTGCGGCCTGTTGTCTCGTTAATGTCACTTAAGGGCACGGTGCGCAATCTGTTGGCAGTAATATGTGCTGTATTCGCGCAACCACCTGCGCTCCCTGCGGCAATTTCGCCGTCCCGCCCCTCGTATGTTGGCGATATAGCGTATTTTGTGGTTGCATTGTTCGGAAAGGGTATTTTCTTGCTGGAATCTTTCTCAGATTCCAATTCCCTACACAGATACAACAGTATGGCGGAGTAACGCATCGATAAATGAAGCTCATCCGGTGTAGCCTCCTTTAAAGTCATTGCTGCCATCTTGATGGTGTTTGCGGTGTCCTTCACAGAGATGCTGCACAGTTTCAAAATTGTTCTCACCTCAGCTTCAGAGGACCCACCTCCGCCAATAGAGGTAGCGTTGAGAATGAGACAACATTTCACCAAAAATGAAACCGCCCTAACCAGTCGCATGACCCATCGTACTGGCATGTACTTCAACAGGTTCAATTTATGCACGCGGAAGGCAGAGAAAATTATCTCTTTGGCTGCATTGAAAGCGATTTCAACATACTTGGCATTCTGAGTAATTTCACTCACTGTTAGTTCGGCCCTTTTAAAATCTGCCTGTAAAGCGAGAGAGTATATATAAAGTTGGCTATACCGGTAGTCACAAATTATACTCTCGCTATCAATGTTTTTGGAGAGCTCGTACATTGCTCGCTTGTCTCCTCTGGTGGTAGTTGTGTACGGATTCGCACTTGGTGCGATTAGTAAGTTTTTGTAAACGTTGTGCCATCCTTCCATAAGGGGAGAAAGGATGCTCAAAACCGAAAGATTATGTAGTTGGTTGTTTGACGCCAACTTCTTTCTACCCCTATCGTAGTAGATGGTATCATAGCCTAAAAGCATTATGTTTGTTAGCTCGATTTTAGCCTTTTGAGCGTAAGAAAATTGTAATGGGAAAGGTGGAGTTTCTTGATTATCGGATCTGCGCTCGAGTGAATAGTATAAGATAAATTCGTCATTTAAAAACTCCCTTTCCAGGTCTGAAAGATCATTCGAATATTCATTTCTCTGGCGTTGGAATAAATCCTCCATTTGCAGAGAGCTTAAAATGTGCCTCCATCTTGTGTGACTATTAGTGTTTTCTAACATTTGTTTCATGAAAGCTTGTTCGCTGCAAGTAGATTCATGACTTGATCCACTGGAGTTCAATGGATCACTCGTATAATTATTTGTCCCACCTTGGAGAACATTGAAATTACCACTCAGTACTGGTTTCTGGTTCATATTCATTGATGCAAAGGCGTCTGATATATGCGTAGCGACACACACTTTTGCGTTAGTTTCCATAAACCCCATATCCTGTGCTAGCCTCACAGCACTCCCAGTAAGCATCCATGCCATTCTATCACTTCTTCTAATCGCCTTTGTACCGGTTAGTTCCTCAGCTTCATCGTTTGATAATTCGCTAACGGCTTCGTCGTCATCATTGGCGTAGTCTGATTTTTTCCAGTGTATCTGCCTTGGATTCCATTCGGTGAATAGTATAAATGCAAGGACAGTCCCAATTGACCTTGTGCTTGCCTCACCCCAGATAGTCTTTGAAAGCATCACTTGACAATTGTCCCATAGTTTTTCATGAACTTCAAAGTTACGTTTATTGTAATCACCGTTGTCGAAACCAAACTCACTAAAAGAATGGTATCTAGTGGATATTGTAAGAATGGCACATAGCAAGATTGGGTATTCCAAAAGCTCTAGAGGATCCTGCAATTGCAACGGTATATACGGGAAAAACGGATGCATGGTGCAGAAAAATGCATCGATAAAGGCAGTTGCTTCCTGTTCTGAGAGAAGCCCATTCTCACCTATACACTTAATATCTTTCAATGTCTTCGGAACTTTTGATTTGGTGTTCTTCGATTTTTCAATTAGCTGTACCTTATTTTGTGTTTCTATTTCCTGTAGTAGGGTCTTGGTTGGATTACTGGGCATGCCAAGTCCTAATGACGAAGCAAATCCGGTCGGTGTTTTTGATCCAAGTCGGCTAATCTCCAAAGATGGAGTACTTCTGTCTGAGGGTAAAGTTTTCTTCATCAACCCTTTGTTCAATGTATTGGAAACTGTTCCTGCAGCCTGCGCCAAAAATGCCAATGTATTGTGCATCGATGTTAGTTCTAACTTCCATCCAGTATTCGGATTAGCCTCATTGCCCATTTCTGACCTGTTCTGTATCAGACCTGGTGACACGGTAACAGCAAGAGCAGGGAGAGCCAGCTCGTTTTTTTTAACAGGGACCGTATCCACCGTTGGGATTCCATTCGTTGCTTCCCCCGTTACCATATCTTGCTCTTTGCCTGTTTTAGCGGTGAACGTACAGTTTTTCGACTCTCTCTTGCATCTAGCACAAGGAGGAGGGTGCGGATTATCGCTGGGGCCAAAGTCACATCTGACTTTTTTAATCCTGCAATTAGTACAGGCCTTAAATCCTCTTATCCAGTGCGTTTGGGGGCCTACCGCTTTCCCTCTCATATTCTTACCATTTCCAGTCATTGTAAACCTCTCCAGATACTGCTCATCTCTCGGCTACATTTGACGATGACTTCAAGTTTCGAGTCGCGATGATTCAATGCTTAGAGGTTTCTAAAAATGGAGATTGTAAAAAAAAACTGGAATGCAATAAATAAGCACAATCCGAAGAAAATAGAATATTAAGTTCAAAAAAAATAATAATGATACAGAATATAGTGCATCTACATATTAGTTGGTTAAGATCTAGCTGTTTTGGAATATTTACTTTCGAGATGCATTTTGATGAACTTTTTCCTGTCCTCAACTGCTGGACTCTTCCCGGCGTTTTTGAATTTTTCGATTTTCGAAAGGCGCTTATATAACTCCACGTCTAACTCGTCGATATCACCCACACGATAATCGTCAACTGTATCGTCATCTGTATCATCGACGTTCACTTCACCAACCATATCATCGAGGTCAAACGATAATTCATTCATTGGTAAATAACTTAGGTTGTTAAGCGTGTGTTTCAAAAGTAACGTACTTGTACCAAAGGCAGAAGAGTTTTGAGAGTTTGCTTGCTTGCTTGACATTATAGTGGATATATGCGACAACGAATTATCCTTGGTGCTATGAAGGTTGAAGCCCTTTACTTCGGAACCGGTTTCACTTCGGAATAAATTTGGGTTAATACCAATCATTTGGGATCCTTCTCCAGGGAAGAAGTCCATGCTTGTTGCGTCTGCGTTATATTTCAATCCTAGGGAATCAGAATATGTCACGTTACGGTCGTTGGATGGACGGTTGAATGTAAACGGAGGGTCTTTGACAGCACCACTCAGATATGGTGAGTGAGGCCTATTAATCCTTCTTCCAGATTCGCTCTTTTCATCAGTATTACTTTGTTGAGGATGGGAACCATAAAAATGGTCGATACTGTCAGATTGAAGCTCTGTTGATTGGTTTTCCTGTTTATATCTGGCAGACTCTTCATCTTCCTCTGGCATGCCCTCTGCTAGATGATTACCATTATAGTAGTAGTTCCCCTCGTTATCGACTTTGTATTGTATTCCTTGTGCGCTATCGACAATGATGTTTTCGCCAATTGGAGGTGACGATGCAGAATAGTCACTATATTTCTCTGTGGTGTAATGGATATCGATATAACTTTCAGATGATTCAGCAGAGAACTGTTTATTTTCGCGGTACGGATTTTGTTGGTATAACGGGAGAGAACCTTTTTTCAGGTTTGAATCTTTCAGCTTTCTTGATTTATTCGTGATCCTAAAGATAATCAAAAACGTGCTTATCCATAAAAATACACCAGTAGTCAAAGTAAACAGAAATACAATTATTCTATTCCTGATGGTATGATTGACTTTGCTCACCTTAATATTAGACAAGTCCATTGCACCGCTTACACGAAGATACTCTTCTGCATTTTGAAACGCGTCATCACCAGTTGATTCGTTTGAGTTGACATCGCTACTGGAGTCAGTCGATGTATTACTTTGGCCATCATTTTTGCGGAGACTAGTTAGCGGGATTGCTTTATCAATTAGAGACGCCAACGTTGCAAAATTTTTCTTTGGATTAGAGTATAGCGTGGAATTTGGGTCACTAATTAGCGCGCTCAAGCTGTCGATGTAAATTGTTGGAAAGTACACTTCAGCAACAGAAGTAATGTAGTCGTTCCCCTCAATCACTAACGGGATAATTTGCTTCACACGAATGTTCTTGAAGATTAATTCCACATCGTTACTCCCAGTAGCTTCCGAGGATACCGCTAAATTAAGACTAGATGATGTTGCCTCATTTTGATTCACCACATTTGCTCTGGTCATATCTGTCACAGTTTTACGGTTTTTTCTTAACGGCGCAACAAGCGTTGTTGTTATGTCAGAGGACTGCGGTTGGATGGCTTTGGATTTTTCAGCAGCATCCTCTATTGGAAAGAAAAGAACGTGCGGTAAGAAGTCGAACACCTGTGCCGACGATAGTGGATTGCCTACCAGAAACGCATAGTTCAATCCAGAAAGAAACCCAATCGTGATAAGTTCAAAATCTGGAGGACTTTGTAACTCCTCAGCAGGAGCAATTGCAGCCGGTAAGGAAGCAGTTGACTCGGCCCTTGCTGTGTGTGTACTATCTGCATTACTTGCAATTATGATATTTGTGGGTAGCCACACCGTATCCGTACTGTCGCTACCAGATGTTGGGCTTGCAGGGTTGAGAATTGACGATCCACCCAGCGGATTTGGTGTCTGGACTACACCAACACTCCCCGTTATTGAACTGACCATGGTATCTGTAACCGACACAGAACTTTGTTGCAGTGTAGCTTGGGGAACCACATTCGAGATACCTTTCGAACCTGATACAAGAGTACGCGAGATTGTTGGTGTCACACGATCAGTTTTAGAAGAGACTACTCCACTAATACGTGTTGATGTACTTGTAGGTTTTGCTTCAGCTGCTGGTGCACTGGTAGCAGTTGAATCGGTCATGATATGTGCTAGAGTACTCGCTGCATTCCCATTCAATCTAACACTTTCACTGTTCGGTTCACTTACAGATTCATACGTTTCTGAGCTTTGGTTCTCCTTGTCTAGTGCATCTCCATTTGACATAGGTGTGTTAGTTGTAGCAGTGGATGTTACAGAAAGTTTGAAATCTTCATCATATGTTCTTGTTGTTGCTCCAAAGGATACGCCCTCGTTAACATGTTGTGAATCATATGTTTGCGTCTCTGTAGTACTTTCTTCAACGGCCTGTCCAGTTTTGGTTTGAGTATTCAAGACGCTTTGTGTAGTTGATTGAACAGTCGGTTCTACCCAATCTGTTAGTTGCTCTGCAATAGATTCAAGTGTTGAATACGACTCTGTATCGATATCTGATACTAATTGACCAGCAGAGTTTTCAGCAATTCTGCTTGTTGTAGTAATGATGGTGTTTGTAGTTATTGGATAGGTGGGAGAAGTGGTAGTGCGCACTTCTTCATCATTTGAAGCAATAAGAGTAGGCAAAACCTCCGTAGATGAAAATATCGGATTTATATCGTCAGTGGTTTCATCTGGATCTCTTGGTGTACTAGCTGGTAAAAGAGTTGAACGGGTAGTTGAGCCAGTTACAGCGAATGTGTCTGGAACTTGGCTGGCATCTGTATACTGTGTAGTTGCTTGTGACGTTGCTGGTGGTGTGATAGAAAGCACGGTAGTTGTAGGTGTAGTCGTTGGAGTATTCGTTGGAATGGTTGTAGACACCGTCATCGGCGTAGTTTCCGCTGTAGTTGAAGGCATCGTTTCTGCTGTAGCCGTCGGCGTAGTTGTACGCGTAATTTTTGGTGTGGTTTCTGGTGTAGCTGTCAGCGTGGTCGTCGGTGCAGCTGTAGGCGTGGTTTCTGGTGTAGTTGTAGCCGTGATTTCCGGTGTGGTTGTGGGTGTGCTTTCTGGTGTGGTTGTGGGCGTGCTTTCCAGTGCAGGTGTAGTTGTCGACACCGTCATCGGTGCAGTTGTCGTCGGTGTAGTTGTAGGCGTAGTTTCTGGAGTAAATGTAGTCGTGGTTTCCGGTGTAGTCGTAAGTGTGCTTTCTGGTGTGGTTGTGGGCGTGCTTTCCAGTGCAGGTGTAGTTGTCGACACCGTCATCGGCGCAGTTGTCGTCGGTGTAGCTGTGGGCGTGGTTTCCGGCGTAGTTGTATCCGTGGTTTTTGGAGTAGTTGTTGTCTCCGCTGTTGTCGTCGGCGTGATTTTTGGAGTAGTTGTAGGCGTAGTTTCCGGTGTAGTTGTTGTCTCTGCTGTTGTCGTCGGCGTGATTTCCTGTGGAGTCGTCGACGCGGTTTCCGCTGTTGTCTCCGGCGTGATTTTTGGAGTAGTTCTAGGCGTAGTTTCTGGAGTAAATGTAGTCGTGGTTTCCGGTGTAGTCGTAGGTGTGGTTTCCGCTGTTGCCGTCGGCGTGGTTTTTGGCGTAGCTGTGGGCGTAGTTTCCGGCGTAGTCGTAGCCATGATTTCCGATGTGGTTGTGGGCATGCTTTCCAGTGCAGGTGTAGTTGTCGACACCGTTATCGGCGCAGTTGTCGTCGGTGTAGTTGTAGGCGTAGTTTCTGGAGTAAATGTAGTCGTGGTTTCCGGTGTAGTCGTAGGTGTGGTTTCCTGTGGAGTCGTCGACGCGGTTTTTGGAGTAGTTGTAGGCGTAGTTTCCGGTGTAGTTGTTGTCTCTGCTGTTGTCATCGGCGTGGTTTCCTGTGGAGTCGTCGACGCGGGTTCCGCTGTTGTGGTAGGTACGGTCATACTTGTAGCCTCTGTTGTATGCAATTGCACGGCTGGGTCAGTAGGCACAACATTTGTCGATGTGTGTTCACGGGTATCTGTGTTGATTGTTGTTGTATCACTATGGGCCGGCCACAATGATTCGACAGTTTGAGTTGTTTGACCATGAGCGGTGTTTGATTGAATATTGATATCTGTAGGAGACGTCTGTTGTGTGACGGAAGTTTGTGCGGGTCCATTTGCGTCAGTTGGGTCTTGATTCTCTGTCTTGGACGTCGGTATCTCCGCTGTTGTATGTGTATCTGAATTTTGGTTCTGTGGTTGTTCCTTAGAGGTTGGTAATGCAGTGTCGGTGTCGAGTACAGGAGTCGAGGTAGTATCTTGCAATGTACCTGTAGTGGCCTCCTGTTGTGAGTTACCATTGGCCACACTCTCTATCTCAATGTTTTTGTTGTGTGACACTATGCCTGTCCCCGTACTCGCTGCAAGCTGATTGTTTCTATTGAAGTGGAACCACTTGGCAGACGATATGGGTAATATGAGTGCTGTATAGTACAGTAAGAGCAATATGAAGGATTTCATATTGTATTGTGTATGCTGTTGGTGGTGTTTTGAGTACTGGGATACGTTTCAAATATTCATATCCTGATAAAAAACTATAGTCACTAGTGTTCGCTACTCAATCAATGCAGTTCTATAGCACTGTTGAAAGAGTGGAATGGAGCAGATAACGATGAGCAGGTGTAGTAGAGATGAGGAAAGAAAAAAAGGAGATTTGAGAGATATAAGTTGTTGTTTGTCTTCCAAATAGAAGGTATTCCCACTTATTTCCGTTCTGCGAGTGGGAAGAACAACTTTGGAATGTAGCAATTCGTCAGGTGCTACGCTTCGAGCAGTGTTTGAACTTGCGACTAAAATTGTCACAATAGAGAGAAAAAGAAAGAAAGAAGACAACAACAACAACAACAGTGCAAACTCGGGAAGACAAATGTTGAAGTAATAAACCTTCGTAGAGGGGGTATTCAAAGGAGAATATACTGCCAAACTGCGCAGGAAGAGATGAATGGATGGCCCCAAGTCGTGTTTGAGAGCAGCGAATGTACACTCAGGGTTACCGCTCCGTACAGGGCAAGCAACGCACGCGCTCGCCTTGCTGGGTGCCCGCAACGGGAGATCTCTGTTGCAACTGGAATCTCGAAGATATAAATAAAAGAGGACACGGCAGGAACGTTTCTTTTTTTGTCCTTTTGTCGCCCAAAAGGGTAAGAAAAATACGAAGAGGATCGGGACATTTCTTCTTTGGGGCACCACGGCCCGGTTTGGAAACTATACCCGTTTTGGGTGCGTTCTGGCCCTGGGACGCCAGCTCGGTACCACCACCCTATGCTTCTTTGGTTAGCGTGGACTACTGTCACTGCTTCGTGTGGGTGTCCATACCGAAGAAGGTTATGGCAAATGCTAAAAGGTAACAATGCAAATAATATAATATTATGAAATCGAGACAAGCTCATACATATTAAGTGAGATGGGGATGGGAATGAAAATGAAGTGAAAATGGAGTAGTCTACTTCGCGTTTGTTTTTACGTTAGATGAAGAGGTGTCCTGTATCTTATTCCAGTCTTCTTCTCTTCAAATCGTCTTGCGTCATATCGCTGTTTGGTGTGGCCATTGAGCTCCCGTTTGATCTGTTCTTGCGCTTCTTGGCACTATTGCTGCTCTTCAAACTGCCATCTAGGTCAAATGCCAGGTCCTCCACTTGGAACCCTGGTTGATTCTGGAATTCTGTAGGGTACGATCTCTCAAACTGCGAAAGTACGTCCGTACACATGTTCCAGTCGACACCTTGGCCCTCTTGGAACAACGCCGAGTCTCTGTGGATTTGAGCGTCTCTCCATTCCTCGTCCGACATGCCTGGCGTCCTCGTCACTTGGTTCATCATGTCCGGATTATTCTGGAACAGAATCTGCGCTATTTCACCACCTTTCCCGTTTTCCTTCGTCGGTATAGACGTAAACTTCCCCGAGAGGTCTGATATCTGGTTCTTGTAGGACTTCCGCAGCTTTACAGCTTTGGAGCCATCCATATTCGTACGTGCAACCTGCCTCGACAGATCGTTTAACCCATATAGTGCTATTAGATCATCAAGAGGGTTTGGTTGTTGCGGCTCGTACGTTGTGGTAGGATCGATATAGTAGTAATACGATGGCATCGTTTGTTCATTCATTGTCGTGGTCATTTTGGTGGAAAGATAAGCTGTTTGATTATTGTTCTTATTATTATTATTATTATTATTATTAATTTTTTTGACAGGTTATTTACGCAAGAAACACTAGCAACGAACGGAAATCACAAACTGGTATTCTCACCTTCTGATATCTCTTTTATATCAAAACGGTAAATTGAATATTGATTTGTAATAGATGGCAAAGCAAACCTGTTAAATAAAAAATCAACTACTATCGAAACCCCTCTCTCTCCTCTCCCCCTCTTCGTCGTTGTAAAATGGCAGTCTTCCGCCAAGTTTTTTACGATGCGATTTTTTTTACTTTTGAAAATTGCAGTTTTCGTAATTTTCTTTCTTTTTTCGTTGAAAAATTCTGGCAATGCCTCGTATTTCCCTTTTAGGGGAACGGTAAAGACAAATGTGACTGCGACATTTAACATCCGTACATTTTTCAGAATAGTTTGTTTTTTTTAATTCTGAAACATTTATTTCCTGTTTTGGAATCCGTATTTTTCAGCAGACGCAAAATTTCCTCCGAGTCCTGCGTTTTTTCCAAAGTGATGGAATCCCGACATACTGTAAGCTGATTACCAAAACTGCCGTGTTCCTATATGTAACAGCGTGCCATTTTACTTGTAGACACTTAAAGTGGGTTTGGGCATCTTTGAACAGACACCAACTGAATAACAATTAGAAAGTATGTATTTTGTGGTGGTATACATGGGAGAAAAGCGGACGAACTGAACGTTATATTTGCGTGAGATTATGAAGGTAAAGGAGGAATAAAAGTTACTATATGAATTAGTTTTGGATCCGTATTAGAATATTGTCGTTATGAAACATTCGTCGACTTCTCCCTGCATCCAAGCAAGATAAAAATAAAAGAAAAAAAGTGCAAGAGTACTAACAAGATTGTTCAATGTCCGGGATGTGAAATCAAGACTTGGCTGTAACTAGCCTTTTGGTTTACCACTCCCGTGACCGTTAATTTTTACTACAGATGGCTGCCTCTCTACCTCACCCAAAGATTGTCAAGAAGCACACCAAGCAGTTCAAGCGTCACCACTCTGACCGTTACCACAGAGTCGGCGAGAGCTGGAGAAAACAGAAGGGTATTGACTCTGTTGTCAGAAGAAGATTCAGAGGCAACATCTCTGAGCCAACCATCGGTTACGGTTCCAACAAGAAGACCAAGTTCTTGTCCCCATCCGGCCACAAGGTCTTCTTGGTTGCCAACACCAACGACCTAGAGACCTTGATGATGCACACCAAGTCCTACGCCGCCGAGATCGCCCACAACGTCTCTGCCAAGAACAGAGTCGTCATCTTGGCCAGAGCTAAGGCTCTAGGTGTCAAGGTCACCAACCCAAAGGGTCGTTTGGCTTTGGAAGCTTAAGCAACTATGCTTATATAAAAGCTCTCATTTTTGGGGAATTCCTTCGTATCATATAAAAATAATCCAACATCGTGTTAACAGTAATACAATCAAGAAAGAAAAATAGGAACAGAGTATAATGTGTATATTTTTTTTTAATTCGCAATAAACATCCATAATTAAAACTACTACATCTAGATTTGAGTGATGTCCGGAGTCGAAAAAGCAGCATCTTAGGATAAATGACGCCTTCACACTCTTATATCACAAGTTAGTGTTGAAGATAAACGGTCTAGAAGCTACAAACTTGTGAAAGATTATACAAAATGTACAAGTGATAATAGGGACAAAAAAATTCATTTGCTTAGTTTGATTAACTCCTGTAACAAACAACTATTTTCATAGTGGAGTACTTAGTTTCTAAACCATCAAATTATTTATAATTTAGCCTTTTTTAAATGGCGCTAAGCATGGAGTTCTTGTAAAAGCTAAAGTAGGTTGTGATTGAGTAAAGTGTGTAAGGACTCTGATATTGTGTATTTACGCCGTATACGTAAAGTATGTAGTTATATCAGTTGTGCTTGTTTCCGACTGGTTTCTTCGTTGGGTCCTGGATTAGAGACAGTCTTGAAAGATGTCGGTGCAGATACCTTGCGGCTTATATACGTTCCGGATAACGGGCCATCCGCATGTCTCGAGTTTGTATACTCACATGTCGGGTTTATAATAGTTCACAGAACTGTATTAGATAGGGTAACGGGTCATGAGTTCATTCCCAAAGGGAGTTCCCAATTTATCCTCACAGTTCTAACAGTCAAAAAATAACATTATTTTTTTACTATAAATAATTAAAATGAAGAGAATAAGTTAAAAGATATAAATATAAAAAAGGAAATGCTACAATGCAAAAGCTAGAATCGTCCCCAGAAAAAGAAAAACCAACTTTAATGTACAGAATACCTCTACTCAGACTATCTAAGCATCTAAAATGACTCAAAGGAAAAAAAATCATCCAAATCCTGATAAGTGGAAGAAGAAGCGTATTTGGACTGATGTCACACACCGAATGCAACTTCTTTAATAGTGGCACCCTTTGTGTCTTCATCCTCATCATAGGTCCCCTGCACGGAGACAACAATGTATCTTGCTTTTATCATGTCTTGTTCATTGCCAGAGTTGAAACATTTCAAAGTGTTACTGAAATCGGCCTTCGAGTAGTCGATATCAAAAACTGTCATATTGCTTGGCAGCAATTCAATTTGCGAATTCCTAATCAGTTCGTCATAATACGGTTCATTCGGTTCTATTTCTAGGTTATCCACAATAGTGACAAAAGTTTCATGGATTAAACCAATATCCGGCATCTGCTTGATAACTTCATCAACATTATCCATTTTCCAATTCAAAATGGTCAAAACGTCTGACACACAGTCTTTATTGTCCGGATTCACATGTACATAATTTCCGACCAGCTCCTCAATCGTCTTTTTGGGATCCTTATCTTGCGAGTTTTCTAAAATGTAGGTGACATTGGAGAAAATCTCTTCAATCAGCTCATTGTGTGGTAAAATAGATATCGAGACATTCTTGGCAGGCCGCTGTCCCCATAAGATAGTACCGTGCCGGAGATCTTTCTCGTTGTTCCGACCCAAATCAATTAACAGCTTACCAACAGAGGCCTTAGTCAAAGGTTGCCAGTGGGTATAGTTGTTACCATCTAATACCGAAAATGCAACATCCCCAGGTACACCAGCCGTTAAATTTGTAATTTGTTGATTTTCGGCAACATTGTTTTCAATGTTCAAACCTGGCTTAAACAACGGCAAAACCAATTCCTCGTTAGGATGTAAGGTATAGTAGGTTCCTGAGACATTCTTTTGTTGAGACTTTTCAATCTGCATTTCTTCTCTGGAAAACAAATCCCTCTTGGCGTACGAGCTGTTGCGACGATACACATTAATGTCTCGGTCATGAATCAGATCTCTATTGGGCACCAAAATGGTAATTGGTTGATCCCCAGACTTGTGGACAATTGTACCATTATTATCGTCAATAATAATGTCCAAAACTTGATTCAAATACTTGAAGTTTCTAATGGCAAGTCCACCTGGCATTAATGGCAATTGGATGGGATTGAATCTCATAACCCGCGACATTTTCTTGGTTTCAGGATCGGTATCATACGAATACCTTATACCTGTCAAGCCAAACAAAATACTCTGTAAAAATCCCCCATTGGCGGTTAAAAATGGGAATGCCGGTTGTGTCAAACCGTTGGTCAAAAAGTTGTCATCTGACTGTTCACTGAATTGTGCAAATGGCTGCCTTAAATATGGCAGAACCGATTTGTACAAATAGCTTTGCGACGATGACCCGTGATTCAACAAACCTGCAGCGGCAGCAACAAATACGGGGTATGTCATTGCAGGCCCGGAAGCAGACTGTCGCTCCGAATAGTAGTACAGATCTTTGATCGCATTCATTAAGATAGATTCGTCATTGATATAACCCAAAGGATAAACCATCAATGTGACATCTGCTTGTTTGATTTCCACACTACTGTTCATTCCAGAATACTCCAATGTGATGTTTGAGGGGGACCTAGGAATATAGATTTTTTCAGAAATCTCGGGCCATTTTGGATCTACTTTCTCTTCAAGGTGATTACCAATGTCAGTCGCCCACTTTAGAAGCGTCTTTATCCCTGCATTAGTAAATGCCCCATTGTCGATATGATCTGCAAACTCGTCCGGGTCAGTTAAGTTGTGGGTTTCATAACGATCAAATGTCGCATTATATTTCACAAAGGAAGTGAAAAACTGCGCGGCATCCCTAACCATTGGCCAGGTTGTGTATCTCAAATAATCGTCATCGATACCTGCCGCTCCGTTCAAATAAATTGAAAAGGATGCCAACGCAACATCGACATTGATGTGGTACTCATAGTCAATGCAAGGCCCAGTCGACGTACAATTTGCAAATCTACCGGATGTCCATGGATAGACTGCGCCAGGATACCCAGCCTCCTGCGCATTCAACTGTGCTTGCTTATGTGTTGAGTTCCTGTAGTTGTTCATGTTTTTGGAAACTTCTGGGAAGAATGGTAGCAAAGCTGGGGCCATCCAAATGTCGGCATCCCAAAAGACCATACCACCATAGGAATCGGACGACAAGCCACCAACACCAACTGGTAGTCCACGCTCTGAAACGTTGTATGTTCTTGTATTGGCAAGCAGCTGATACAGGGAAGATCTCGCTGTCATTTCCAACAAAGCATCTGATGGAATTTCAATAAAGGCATCATTATACAAATCATACCATGCTCTTTTGTGGCTTGATAGTAGGCTTTCGTATTGCCCCTTAGCGTTTAGTGCAATGTTCCTGGCAACGTCTAAGTTAGACAAATGCAGAAAATGTTCTTCAGTCTTGAACTCAGTAGACATCATTCCAACGTGTTTAGTGACGGTGATTGATGGGTTCTCTCTGGATAAAATGTTCCTACTGATTTGGGAAACTTTACCAGCTTCCTTAGAATTTATTCCAAATTCAAAATTGTTCTGTGCGACATTGTGCGAATCAGCCACGATACAAGTGGAGTAAATTGCAGCATTGGAATCCGGGACGTTATCCGGTTGAACAATCATGTAAATGGCTGAATTTTTGTCATCTACCTGTAAATCTTGTAGCACGGTTCTCATTGAAGTAGCATGATCCAAAATGTCATGGATGTCAATGTCAAGTTGATCGAAATCATCAGGCAAGTGCTCCTCGTTTAAGGTAACCTCAAGCGACATGACGGCCAACGGATGGATCCTCCTATGCGCCCATATTTCACTTCTCACGTGGACCATTCCATTATACCAGTCCATCTCTGTGGTCACAATACCGTCTTTCATGGAAACATTTTGATTGTAGTTTAAGACATCTTCGTTGTGCACACTTGAAGTATTAAACCAAGAGCCATTCAAACTAAACTGTAAATTAGACCATTCTGGGATAGACGATATTACAGTTGGATACCCCTTGTCGTCAAGCTCTGGGAAATTTGTAGAGTTCAATTTGGGTTCCAAACAGTAAAAATCGGAAAGAAATGACCCGGCAAACCTCTGATTCCTCAATGGCCAGCCATTGTCAAGGGCCCCCGAGGCATTTGACCAGAAATTCAAAGCATCATAAGCAAAACCAAACCCAATATTGGGGACCCTGTTCCCAATATAACCGTTGGCAACATGAGGCTGTCTGGAGTAAACGTTTTCAGTAAACAAAGTTGTACCTAGAATCATATTCTCCGAATCGTAAAACGCCGTGTCAAAATCACTCAGTAATTCATATAATTTTTTCGACGCCCTTCTAGCCTCCGCGTTGTATGGCAATTCATGGGTCTCACCGGCAGGCTGGATGACACCTTGCCTAAAATCAATGTGTTCCCTTGACGGTTCAGCAGTTGTGGTAACACCATGAAACCTCTTACAAAAGGGTGAGGCCATTATCATATTTGTTGTAGTAACAAGTACCATAACCATGGAAACCAAAATAGCAGCCAACATTACACCTAAAAAACCTATTGATATTTGTTGTTTCCTCTTAGATGAAATGTTAGAGCGATCGTTTGAATTTAAAGTTTCTCCACTGGATATGCTTCGAAGTTTATTTAACTTGTAGCTAGTATTAGGGTTAAGTGGAATATTTTCTTCTCTTCCACTTGAATGTTCCAAGTATTGAGTGTTTGACTCTTTTTTATTTTCCAAAGTAGAATATTTCCAACTGAAAGGGTTCCATTTATATTGCGCCATGATGGAATATATTTACAAAGAAAAGGGGAGAGCAGCGTCTAAAAAAAGAAAAGAATTCTCGACCTATCACTATGAATTAACTGGGAATGTACACGTTGACAGGTTTCGAGAGTAATAACAGGACCCTTAATTAAAAAAAGGTAAATAATCGAATGATTATTATAGATGATGTCCAAAAGAAGCAAAAGCAGAGAAAGCAAGGTAGCAAGAAACACTCAGTATATGCTTGTTAACTGAGACAGCTTGAAACCCTTATGTTGTATCCGAATGTTCTTTTTCCTTTCAGGGCATATGCTGAGGAAAAAAGGATTGCTCGACTTTCAAAATGAGCAACGAAATGAACGTGGGGTATAATCAGATGATCCTGATAATGCAGTGTGTGTTAAGCAACAATGGGTCACCTGAGGGGGATGCCACTCTTTGTTATAGTGTATGATGAACGAGCGGGGTGCAGTAGCGACAGAGCAACGTATGAAACAGCGTTTTTGGTATGTTGTTTTATCCCCTTGATTTGCATATACTACCTTCGTGTATATCGGTGTGACAGGAGAGGATGTTGGTTCGAATATGTCTGTACTATTAGTCAGATGTTATACTGAAGGCGATGTAAACCAGCTGATACTGTGTCGATAAACAGGTGCAATATAGGAGAAGATGTAAATGACGTAGAGTTTATAAACCCCGGATAGTGATTCTCCGTCAACAAAAATAAAACGGATTAAAAAAAAAGGAAATAAGTGAAGAACGTGAAGTTGATAACGGGTAGTGTAGAAGAGAGGGAGGGGGAGGGAGGGAGAGGGCTGGGAAAGAGTGTCTAATATTCCCGTAGTCTTGATATCGAGTACTGTAACACTTGGTAGCGTCGAATTATTGTTGAAGGAGTATGTTGCTGTTAATTAATGGCTTTGCATATTGCTTTATACCCAGTTTCGTACTGTTCTTACAGGACTTTCAATTTGGGCCCGTATTTCGTAATTTACTAGCATAACGACAGATATAATTCTCTTCTCTGGTAGTAGCATTACCAGGGAAAGTTTTCTGATATCTTGTTCTTTGATGAAACTATCGTATATTGTTTGCAGTTGTTTTGCCCAGTACAAGGAAAAAAACTGGGAGAAAAACAGGATAAGAATACCAATTCACTGGCACCATCACGACAATTAGACGTTCCTAAAATCCAGAAGTGACAACACTGGATCAACTCCCCATCATGTCTGGCAGATGACAGCTGTTTTAGTCAAAATATATTCGGGTAAATATTTTATTCGCTCACATAATTCCTCGACTTTTTGAAACTCATACAGTATGACGGGAAAGAACTCTGTAGCCATTCCGGTTAGCGACAGTACATTGCGTTTGTCCGAGAACCCATCTTTAGTTTATATAATGGCGAGCAAGTCTACTAGTCCAAGTGCTGCTCTGCTTAACGACAGCATAAAGAGCCTTGTCTCGAAACACTTACCAGATGATTACAAAAGAGTAACCGATGATGATTTATACAGGCACTCATCACAATATCGCCATTGGTCGTATACTGTAGGACACCTACGGGAGAAGAGGATAGAAACAAATTTAAAGGCAGTGAAACTTATCCAGGCGAAACTGCAAAAATTTATTGATGAGCAAGGCGACAACATATCTCAGAGTGAATTGCAGACTTTGAAATCGAAGGCAGTTCCCTTGACTATGGAAGAGGAGTTAAAACTGGTTAATTTTTACACAAAAAAAGTTCAAGTTATAGGCAAACATTTAAACCTACCAACTGAAGTAATTGCTACCTCTATAACATTCTTCAGAAGATTTTATCTGGAAGAATCAGTAATGAAGTATGACCCCAAAGAATTAGTGCATACCACCATTTTTCTGGCGTGTAAAGCGGAGAACTATTTCATAGGTGTTGATTCCTTTGCCAAAAAGGCCAAATCAACGAAGGATGAAATATTAAAATACGAGTTTAAACTTCTGGAGAGCTTGAAGTTTACTCTTTTGAACCATCACCCGTACAAACCCTTGCATGGGTTTTTCTTGGATATCCAACAAATGTTATACGGAAAGGTCGATCTGAAATATATGGGGAAGATGTATGACAAGTGTAGGAGAAAGATAACGGAGGCACTGCTAACCGATGCCGTGTACCATTTTACCCCGCCACAAATCACTCTCGCTGTACTTATAGACGAGGACGAATTGCTGGTGACGAGATATCTACAGATGAAATTTGGGAAACCTGAGGAAACAGTTGAAGAAACAGGTACAGAGATAGTTACTCCGGCAAAAGAGAATGCCCAGAAGGAGAAACAAGAAGTGAAACAAGAAGTGAAGCAAGAAGTGAAACAAGAGGGAGAGAAGTCCGAACAGAACGGAAAGCCAGAGGACCATCCGAACACGGAGAAAGAAGAAGAAGGAGCTGAAACTAAACAAGAAGAAGAAGAAGAAGAAGCGGAGGTGCCTGACGGAAAAGACGAAAACACTATTGAGCTTGACAAACTGATGGAGCAGATAATGGCTTGCAAAGAAATGATCGCATCAATGAGTGTAGTTTCCACTCAGGATGCAAAGTTGATATACGCCAAGAATTACTACTGTCAGTACCCTGATATTGTCATTCAAAAACTGAAGAGGAAGCAGGAACAAGAACAGGAGCAAGTGGGATCCGAGTCGAAGGAAACGACCGAGGAAGTCTCTCCAATGAAAAAGCAAAAGACAGACGTATAGCTTACCTTTTGGAAAAAAAGGTTAACCCCCAGCACAACCGCGTTGTCAATTTGCGTCAATTAATTGCAATCTCAAATTACTTTTATTTACATAGTCATTATTTAATTGTCTTCAAAAGGAACAACAACGTACATCACATCGTAATCAAAAATGAAGATGTGCTCCTATATCTAGGCCCTCATTCCCTTAAAGAATGCATCAGGTAATTACGAGACATTTATAAGAGTAGGTATTTTTGGTTTGTTGCCTCCAATATCTTTCCGTTCGTCACTATCTGGGCCGTCGACAACCCTGTTCGTCGAGGTTTTCAGTTTGTCGATGGGTTCACCCTTACAGACTTTCTCAATTTCTTTCGCGTCCAACGTTTCGTATTCTATCAAACCTTGGGCAAGCCTGCCAAGCTCCACACTTTTCTTCGACAACAGGCGTCTTGTCCTTTCCTCCGAAGCCTTCAAGAGTTGAATAATCTCGTTATCCGCTACACTCCTAATCTTGCCCGACCAACTATCCCAGTGTTCCGCCAAATTGACGGGGCCAACGTCGTCACTCATACCGTATTCTGTGACCATCGCTCTTGCAGTGTTTGTAGCACTTTGCAAATCGGAACCGCAGCCACTGGTGGTGTTATCCTTCCCGTAGATCAGTTCCTCTGCTATCTTACCACCCATGCACACGTCAAGACGCGCTGCGCATTCCTTTTTCGTGATGTCAACTTTATCCATCTCAGGGAGTTGGAATGTGATACCGAGGGCTCTGCCTCTGGGTAAAATGGTGGCTTTGTACAACGGTGTGGCCCCCATGGTGTACAGAGCCATAATTGCATGTCCTGCCTCGTGGTAAGCTGTCGCTTTCCTTGCCGCGTCCGTAAGGACCATGGTTTTCCTCTCGGCGCCCATCAAGATCTTATCCTTAGCCCATTCGAAGTGAGACATGTCTACCGCGATTGCGTTCTTCTGACATGCATACACTGCGGCCTGGTTCACCAAGTTCGCCAACTCGGCACCTGACAGTCCTGGGGTACCCCGTGCGATAATCGTTGGTTCAACATCTGTCGCCATTGTGATTTTCTTCATGTGCAATCTCAGAATATCAGCACGGCCCCTCACGTCTGGTAAATCAACATTCACTATTTTATCGAACCTCCCTGGTCTCGTCAGCGCTTTGTCCAATGATTCTGGGAAATTGGTGGCACCGATAATAATAATACCCGAAGTTTGAGAAAACCCGTCCAACTCGACCAACAGCTGGTTCAGTGTTTGCTTTGCGTACGCTTGGTCCTTCGGATTCCTCTTACCACCAATGGCGTCTAGCTCATCGATGAATATAATAGCTGGTGCGCGAGCCCTGGCCTGGGCAAACAGTTCCCGGATACGTTTCGCACCGACACCAACGTACACTTCGTCGAACTCGGAACCGGACATAAAGAAGAAGTCCACGCCGGCCTCCCCCGCGGTCGCCCTCGCGAGCAGTGTCTTACCTGTACCTGGCGGACCTGTCAGCAGCACACCCTTGGGCAGTTTCCCGCCCAGGGACTCGTACTTTGTTGGGTCCTTCAAGAAATCGACAATTTCCTCCAGTTCCGCGCGCGCTTCGTCACAGCCCTTGACGTCATCAAATTTCACGTTTGTCTTTGCAACGTCTACCGACTTATCGGCAACTTCAGAGTTTTTCAAAAGTGTAGTATTTTCACTGATGTACTTGAAAGTTTCAGACACACCGTAAGTTAGTAGTCCAAGCACGACGAGCCACTTGATCCATCTCGAGACTACGCTTGCGGTGGACTCAGAGACGACGACATGTAGCGGTTCCTTCCTGGAGCCGTAGAATGGGGAGTACATCGACGGGAAGTTATTGGACGGGTAGCTATTGGACGCTGTATCCGAAGACGCCAGCGACGGGTTGACTGCACCGGCAGAACTTGCCGTAAGTAATCGTTGCCTCACTGCGTCTGCCTCCGCGTGTCTCCCCGTTCTCTGCAGTGCCTCCATGTACAGTTCCATACACTCCGGAGAGGAGGCAATCCCTGGCGTCTCGAATCTGGAGACGACGTACTGTGGGTAGTTAGCCCTGAGCAGCAGCCTGTAAAACGTAGCCTGCGCTTCAGGGCTGGTGATATTCCTATTAGCATCCTGTTCCCTCGTCGCGAGCAGCGCGTGGTTGACCGGTTCTACACCAGCACCAAGCTTAGCCTTCTTTGGAGATTCGACTGAGCCTGTGGCGCCTGCGGACCCCTTTTGATCATTCTGCAACGACCCATCCTTCGCATCAGCGACAGAGTCCTCCGGATAAACATCCGCTTTCTTCTGTTTTTTGTCTCCTATCAGCGGCGATGTACTGAAACTGCGATATCTCCACACCTGTGGCGACACACCACGCGCTCTTGACCCGACCATTGGAACACCCTTCCCCCAACACTTCGCACCTCTCATCGCAAGCCCACTCCACCTCCACAGCACACCGGCTTGCACACCAGACGTATTGACCAATATATGAGGCACATTCATCATGAAATCAACAGTAAATACGACACCTCTATCTCATGCACTTATACTCCCACCTACTTCCTTAATTCCCTTCTTTATCTCCATCGGGCAACCCTCCCGCCTCTTTCACTCACACAAACAGTTCTGCGCGCAACACCCTTGATGATACGCCACCAGCACTGTGCTCAACAGTCTCCCCCACCCATGGCAAAGTGGCGAACACTTCATACTCAGTGTTCGTTACATTTCAATAAATATATTCAAAATACCGAGAATTTCAGAATTTGAGACAAAATTTCCGAAACGGGGAATATCACATTCCACGGCGAGGAGTAAACAAAACACAGTATTTTTTTTTTTTTTGTAAAATTTCTGAATTTTTGACTGCGCAACACGTTGCAGTTGATCTCTTCGAAGAGGTAGAGGTTCTGTTTGGGTCAGTACTGTGGGCTCTGGTAGACTCTGGAGGGTAGTTACTTGAGTCTTAGTCTTTGTACTCGCTTTTTCTTTCTTTTTTGAGGCTAGTTTCGTCTTCCCCCCACAATGAGCAGTGACGACGGTGAGGTTTACGTGTCTGATGAAGTTAGACAGCAGGTGTTCCAGAAACTGGCTGGGAAGCTGGAGAACAGGGTGTGTTTTGACTGTGGTAACAAGAACCCGACGTGGACGTCTGTGCCGTTCGGGGTGATGCTCTGTATCCAGTGTTCTGCGGTGCACAGGAATCTGGGTGTCCATATCACGTTTGTCAAGTCGTCCACTTTGGATAAGTGGACCGTCAACAACCTGAGGAGATTCAAGCATGGTGGGAACAACAGGGCGAAGGAATACTTTTTGAAGAACAACGGGAAACAGTTCTTGAACACGTCGAACGTCAACGCACAGGTGAAGTATACGAGTTCCGTGGCCAAACGGTACAAGGAACATCTGGACAAGAAAGTGAAGAAAGATATGGAGTTGCATCCGGGGGATCTCGTACTCGAGGATCTTGACGAGAACCTTGAGGTGGACGTCACTCCGGAGACCTCCGCAAACAACAGCGTCGACGATTTCTTCTCCAATTGGCAGAAACCAAAGCAGAACACACCCGGTGCTGCGGGTCCATCCACCTCTTCAAGTTCTCCTTCCCCACTTGCCAATTCCGCTGCTGATGACACAGTTTCGAAAACTAAGACTCCACCAACCAAAGTGCGTACTACTGCTGCAGGTGCAGGTGCAGGTGCAGGTGCAACAAGATCATCGAGCATTCTGTCCGGTGGGAGGAAGAAAGCATCGTCGTTGGGTGCGCGTGCTGGTACCACAGGTGAGAAGAAACATTCTATCCTATCGTCCTCTAGAAAGCCAACGAGACTCTCCGCCAAGAAAGTTGATAAATCAAACGCGGAGGACCTTTTCGACCAATTTGAAAGGGAAGCCGAGGAGGAGAAGAACGATTTGTCCACAAAACGTTACAACAACATACCGGTTAACAATAAGCCACCGCCAAAGAGTTCCATCTACCAGGAGGAGCAAAACTTTGCCTCCGATGACGAGGACGAATTCAAGGACACCTTCGGTGACAACGACTACTCGCAACCGACAGCAGCCGCAGAGGACCTTAAACCAAAATTTGCCAAATTAGGATTCGGTATGACCGCGAACGATGCGAACGACCTTGCAAAGAAGCAGAAGGAGACTCAAAGAGCAGCCGCGGGGCCCAAGTACAGCGGCAAGATCGCCGCCAAATACGGTGGCCAGAAGGCCATTTCCTCGGACCAACTGTTTGGCCGTGGCTCATACGACGAGGAGGCTTCTCGCGAAGCGCGCAACAAGTTGAAGACCTTCGACAACGCTACATCCATATCGTCTGCGTCCTACTTTGGCGAGGAGCAGACGGGGGAAGAAGGCGAGATGGGTGGTGCTGGGATGAACAGTCAGAGTTACGCGGGCGGGAACAGCGGGGGCAATTTTGTTGATTTCAATATCAACGCTGATGACGAGATTCAAATATTGAAAGACGCTGTGGAACAAGGTGCCCAACGATTGGGGAACTACCTAAGAGACTACATGAGAGGTTAAAACAAAGAGACCATCATGCGGGGAAGTTCAGCTGTATGTATGTATTCGTCCTTTATTTTAGTCACGTACAATTCAAAGAGAGGAAATAATAAAAGTAAGAAACGATTATAGAAGGCAGACTGGAAGTACATTGAACGTACGTACTGAGCGGTTACACATTTTTTCCATATAAACAAACCCATGATGAATATTAGCTTAAGATGCCCAGGTGGGCTTAAAGAGAGCTAGGCGGAGAGAGGAGCACAGTAGATGAATGAGGGGGAAGGTCGTGTCCCCCGAAGAGATGGGTATATTTTAGTTTACATCTTCCTCTTCTTGTTACAATGATCGTCATTGTCCTGTAATTGCCTCTTGTTGGATGAAGAGTAGAGACAGTGCCCGCTTGACAGTACACTCTCTCGTAACCTACGGTTGTACTCTTCTGACCTCATACCGAAAATGTAGCATACCGGATTTACCATGCCCGGGTAGGCCATATGGTTGTACTGCGAATCATTGCAGGTGTCACCGGTGCCCATTGTCGGTTGTTTCCTAAGAAGTGTGTACTTGAACCGGACAATCAATTGGTTGTACACGCCAGCTCGAAGAAATTCTCTGCACATCAATGGGCCTCCTTTAAATTTCCGCTTATAATTCCCGATTTTTATATTTCAGCAATTTTCTTAAAATCGGGCAATTTAGTCAAAGCGGCTAGAAAGGAAGGGAGCGAGGAAATAACGTCCGGCGCAGCATGGCCTGTAGGCGTGGCCATGGTATGTAATTGTATAAGAAAGCTTACTAGTGTTTCTCCCCTTCTTCTGTAGAGCTGTTCCGATCAGAATATTCGAAATATCGTAATGACTGTCCAAACACACCCAAACACCCATCCCGAAAGCGTATGCAACCTAATACAAGAAATCCAAGCATTATTTTGCAAGGCACATCTACAACATTTTGATAGCCTTTTCTATTTGAAAGTTTGACTCGTTCTAACACATGCAATGGTGCACAAAGACGCTTGGCTGTGTGCCACGTCCATAGTGCAATTCCCCACCTTCTTTCGATTGAACAGTCACTTTTTCAGTTTTTTTCGAAATGTTTCTGAAAATAAATAATTGGAGTGGAATTATCACTTCCTGTTTAGGATATTTTGTGCCAGTCCGGCACGAAAAACTTTATGGGCCTGGAGGAGGAGCGGGAGCGGGACGGTCCGGGCCGGTCTCTTTCTGCCTGGAGACTGCAATTTCCAGCCTGGGAATTTCTTCTAGGCAGGACATCCCGCTGGGTTGGGGAGGAGTCTTTTCCTTCCAGGGAAGACGGACAGGAGGGAAACCTCACCTTTGGATTCACACCAAGTAGTATATACTTAGCTATTGAATAGTTAATGTAATTGGTGATTAGTTAGTTCCGTTTAAGCGAAACCACAGATCAAAGTATGTACCGTTAACAGTGTTATAGAAGGTTGTGTCATGGTTGTTGTTACGAAACAGACGGTAAATACCGTTAATTTTTGGCGTCTTTCCCAGTGTTTGGAGATGGTGGTGAAACATTGATTAGGCATTTATCCAGGTTGCTGTTCCTCGTGGAAACCGTTTCAGTTTATGTTGGAAATCATTGTTTTACTTGACCGTTAAAATTTGCAGGTACGGCGTCATAAATAGGAAATACAGTGGCGCTTTTCAGAAAACCTCTATTCAACCTTCTACGCTCATCCTAATAAATGGATACAAAATAAATGCAAGAGTACTAACAAGATTGTTTAATGTCCGGGATGTGAAATCAAGACTTGGCTGTAACTAGCCTTTTGGTTTACCGCTCCCGTGACCGTTAATTTTTACTACAGATGGCTGCCTCTCTACCTCACCCAAAGATTGTCAAGAAGCACACCAAGCAGTTCAAGCGTCACCACTCTGACCGTTACCACAGAGTCGGCGAGAGCTGGAGAAAACAGAAGGGTATTGACTCTGTTGTCAGAAGAAGATTCAGAGGCAACATCTCTGAGCCAACCATCGGTTACGGTTCCAACAAGAAGACCAAGTTCTTGTCCCCATCCGGCCACAAGGTCTTCTTGGTTGCCAACACCAACGACCTAGAGACCTTGATGATGCACACCAAGTCCTACGCCGCCGAGATCGCCCACAACGTCTCTGCCAAGAACAGAGTCGTCATCTTGGCCAGAGCTAAGGCTCTAGGTGTCAAGGTCACCAACCCAAAGGGTCGTTTGGCTTTGGAAGCTTAAATTTGCTAATTCTTTTTGAGAGCGGCATCCACCTCTCTTTTTTCCCGAATTAAGAGCAGTGGCGTTTTCGAAGGGGACTGTGTAACTGAAAGGACTTCTGAAATTAAACCATCTATAACTCTTCATATCTGTGTGTATTTTTATCAATAAAATATCATTTCAAATAAAATTGAATGGAAAAGGACAGTACGTCAATCTCCAAGGCTGCTGTTAAGTTCCAGCTATTGTGTGTTCCAATAAGCAAGAGGTCTGTTTAAAGGGAAGTTTGTATACCTGTAGTATATAGATAAAATTGAACCACTGAGGTCATAATAGTACATAAAAAAGAACGGAAAGAGAAGAAAGTGGGACAGAATCCCTAATTGAGGATTCATTCAAGAATCAGAAAGTGTAAAAGGACAGATTTGAACTTAAGGGGATGGCGTGAACATGCAATCACAGAGAAAGTAACTGAACAGTAAAGCAAAATATCAAAGTGAGAGAGAGAGAAAGAGAAAACAAAAAGATAATCGCTGCATAGTTGGTAACTACTGTTGAGAATATTCTTCTTAATGAAAAGTAAGTTTCTTACTTCTTAAAAAAGACGCCCTGTTTGTCTCTTCTCCATCTCCACCGCTCCCCTTTCAGACCCCCCGTTTAAAAGAAGTACCAACGAATAACTAAGGCCAATATCACAACAAGTGCTATTGGCACAATATTCGATCCGGCGTTGGCCACGGTCTTGGATTCTTTATTGTCTTCAGGCACATTTCCTGTAGAGGCCGATGTCTTCTCCTCTTTGACGACCTTTGGACTCTTCTGTTCTCTCGCGAGGGGTTGTCTCTCCTCAACAGCAGTCTTTGGCTCCTCCTCTTCCTCGTCCTCTTCTGCGTTAGCCACTTGGCTGTCTCGTGAGTTCTGCTCCTTCTTATTGTCCTCAGCAGTTTCACTCTTGCCCGTTATACCTTCAACGAGGGCAGCAACATGGCCGTACTTCACTTTAATCTTCTTCGACACGGCCTGCTTCCCGAACTCAGTCTCCAGATCAGACCATGCCTCAGCGACAGCCTTCTCGCCCAAATCGTACGGCGCGGGAAGCGTAATCACCAAGAACTTGTCACGACACTTGGCGTCCTTTGCGGGGGACTCGGGCAGGCCCAAAAAGATCACTTGCACCTGTACCGTTTCACCTGCAGCCACGACCGCCGCGTTGGGTCTCACACAGTAGAACTTCGGCGCTGTCGTCTTCACTTTAAATGCAATGGCTTCGTCAGATCCATTGGATATGGTGACGTACTCGGTGGATTGCTCCGTCAGAGGAGGTTTGTACTCCAAAACATCTGGGGTGATATCTACTTGGGACATTAGTGCAGTAGTGTGCGGTTTTGCTTGCTGAATGGGTTCTTCCTTCTTCTCAAAACGGTGCAGCAAAGGTGATCCTGAACAGCCCTCTCTACACGTATCCCTCCAAACAAGTGCTCTTTACAGGTTGTGTGTGTGTTGTGTTTTATATATTTGTCGTTGTTTTTTTTATAAATTTTTTCTCTCTCGTTTTTCCCGAAGAATCGCTCAACTTTGACGGCGACAGCGATGCTGTTCAGCTTGTCTTGAGGGGTGTTGATGTCTGTGATGATGGTCGTTGGAGGCTGCAACAACAGGCATTGATGTAGAAATGTATATCAGGGAAAAAACCCCCGGCGAAACAAGTGTTTTTGAGGGAAAAAAGGTTTCGCAGTAGAACCTCAGTAGTCGTCACCTCTGGAGACGATCTCCTTCTTGTGTGGATGCAGCAAGATTGTGTGCTCGAATTGAGCAGTGTAGGAGCCGCGGACGTCGACGAGCGGTGGGTAGTCCTGTACGGCGCCCTGTTTGACGAGCGAGTTCAATGCGAATAGGTACTTCTCCTCACCCAAGCGGTCTAGGTATCTACGGCAGAAGGGCAAAGTACCGAAGTTATCGTCGATCGTTTTCAGTAGTTTCTTGGCGCTCGTTAGCGAGGGCGATGTGTGAGTGTCCGCGTTTCTCGCGTAGTGCGAACATTCGCCCTCTTGCACGACGTACCCTCTCCCCGTGGTGCCGAAGGTCTCGATGGCGAAGTGCTCACCCTCCTCCATCTTGGTGTTGTCGCCGTTCTTCACGATGGGGACGGACTTCCCGCCGTGGATTCTGTAAGGTGCAATGTTGTGTCCGCATAGGTTTCTGCAAGGTTTGACCTGGAACGTCTCGCCGTTGATCTCAACCTCGTACGACTCCATCACCTCCTGAATGGCCTCCCCGATATCGGTAAGCCTGACGTCGATCCCAGCTTCTTTGATCCCCGTGTACGTCGCGTCCTTCACGGCGGCAAGCAAGTTGTCGTACTGTGGGTCGAACGCGACTGTCCACGCGGAGTCAATTATGTTACCGTTGACTTGCACACCGAAGTCCACCTTCATGACGTCCTCGTACTTTAGCACGGTCTTGTCCCCGCTGTTAGGGGTGAAATGCGCTGCCACGTGGTTCAGCGAGAGACCTGTAGGGAACCCAATCCCCTGGCTCTTCGGGTCGTCCATCTGCTTCAAGTCCTCCGCGCCAGTGTACTTCCTCGTCGCGTTCTCAATGATATCAGCAATGTCTGAAAGAAGCATCCCGGGCTTCAACTTGTTCTGCACGTTCCTCCGCACCCGCTTGTGGATCTCAGCACCCTTCCGCACCTCATTCCAGTGGTCCGTCCGCTCCGCATCCCTCTGCAAGTACCGTTTCTCCTCATCCGTAGTACGCGCCAAGTTGAAATCGTTGTCGTAATCCATCCATTCACCCTCTGGGTACACGCCCTCAGGGTAATACGTCTCTATCTTCTTGATCGGATTCTTCTTTTTCTTCTTCTTGTTCTTGCTCTTCTTCCCGCTGCCAGCTTGCGCATCTGGGGCAGCATTACCTCCCACAACGGCTCCGGTGTCAATTGGACCCTTCTCCTCCGGAACGGCGGCCACTTCCGGGACAGAAACTTCAGCAGTATCACTCATTTATCGTTACTCCCCTGGATGATACTTGTCGATACCAAGACATCTCCTACGAAAGGGACACATCGAGTGTAACACCGAAGTAATTGTAGTTTGCGATGTGAAGAGCAGCAGCAAAACACCTTGAAATTTTTCACTTCAAAAATTTAAAGGAAGAGACCAGTTGCGACGGTCACTGCAGTGCAGAGTCCATTACTCACAGACACACTCACACACGTACAGGTATGCTGAGGGCTGTCCCCTGTTTGTCCCGGTGTGGTGGTCGCTTTTTCAGCACTTCGTTAGCTTCATGGCAGCAACAACAACGGGGTGGTTCTCCTGGATCCCCTGCTCCGTCGTCCTCGTCCTCGCTGCTGGATGAGTTCACGGAGGGGATGCCGACTCTTCGATCGTATAACGTCAGCGGGATGCTGGACTCGACGCTGGACCTCGGGCTGTCCCCCACCTGCGGGCAGCTCCACGCGGGATGCTGCGAGCAAAGCGAGTGCGAACAGGGCCGCGCTACTGGAGAACACCGAGATCAAAGAACTGGCGATGGCAAGCCGATACGGTCCGCGTGCGGGCCGGACGGTGTCTGTACACAACAACGATACAACCTCGGCGTGTCGCAGCCTGGACAGCACGCTCTACGCCAACAGCATCGCCCAAGACCGCAGAGCGCAGAGGTTCTACATGAAGCCGGGCAAGAGGGCCGAGCAGAAGACAGCGCTCCGCCACAGAAAGACCTTCATGAAGGGGTTCAAGCATCTGATGGACATAGTCCAGGACGCAAAGCGCAAGGGTTACTGAACCGGTGTACAAGCTCTCTCTGATTCTAATAATAATACATATTCGGACTGTAAATAGTAAAGCTAGTGCTAGTAACGGAAGGGCACTGCCTCACCAGCTCCAATACCTCCCCTGCCCCTCTTTTAGAGCAGCATCAGACGGGTTTTATATCCCGCACAGGGGATCCCGGGGAACGTTAACATATCGCGATAAGCAGAGAGATGCCCAAAATTACGCTTGTTAAACGAGAAACGTGTTTTGGGGATGCCCATCCTCAAGGGGAGGCGGACTGCGCCATGCGTCTTCTCTCCACGTCTTAAACGCACCTGGAAACAGCGCAGTACGGGAGGTGATCGGCGCAATCTGTTGCAGGGCATCGGTTGCGATCGTGGAGGGGACAGTAAAGGGGAGGGGCTTCTTGCGGGCTCCCCTTGCCTCGGATCGAGATACAATCTGTAGACACGCATGCGCATAGCTACATGTTCTATGGATGCTGTTGCCTATTGTCAGGTGGATTGCAGGGTGGCGTGCCTCCTCCCTATAACCCCTCTTAGCGTAACAGGTACCGGCGATGACATGTGTATATAAGCTGACTACGGTGCGATGCCCTCGGAGTTGTGCAAGAGCCTAGTGTTTTGGAGGTTGGATTAGAAGTTCCGGTTCTTCTACATTGCTTAACAATGGTGTTTCGCTGGCCAGTTGGTTCGGCGGAGTTGGCGCTGCTCAAGACGGGTTCCGTCGTGGGCATTCTGGCACTGCCATCGATATTCCAGGCAGTTGGGTTGCTCTACGGAGCACTGCTCTGCGTGGCGTGCGTCTGCACTTCGGCGCTGGCCATTGTGCTGCAGGCGCAAGTGGCCGAATACGTCCCCAATGGGTGTGTGTCGTTCTTCATACTCGCCGAGATGGTCGACGACCGCCTGCCCGTGCTATTCGACATCGCAATGGTTGTCAGGGGGCTCGGTGTCTCGACAGCGTATCTGGTCATCGTGGGGGACTTGCTCCCGCAGTTGTTCCCAGCACAATGTATCCCCGCAAGGTGGCTGTGCATTCTACTTGTCGCGGCCTGCCTCGCTTTGCCGCTGAGTTGCATACACGGGCTTAGCGTCTTGGGATACTCTCCCATTCTGTCATCGACGCTCACCGCTGTCCTCGCAGTGTGCATGCCGCTGTTTTACCTCTTTGGTGGAGTATCACCCTTTGACGCGGGCACCGTAACCAGAGCGACTAGCAACGGTGCCCCGAGGCTGCTAGGCTTGCCCCTGCTCATGTTCATGTTCACCTGTCACCAAAACATATTTCCGACACTGAACTGCGCAAGGGAGAGGGGCCTCAAGCACACACTGAGGGTCCCACTCACGTACTTGGCCGCGTACGCAGCGGTATGTCTCATTTGCGGTATCACGGGGTACCTGACCTTCCACAAAAGTACACGAACGATCCCGAGCAACGTTCTGTTGCTGTACCCACAGGGAAGCATCCTCGGAACACTCTGCCGTGTCACTACATTGCTGAGTGTCACATTGAGTTTCCCGCTCCTGTGCCATCCGACAAGGGCCGCATTGAACCACATTTGGGCACACTGGGGACGCGGCCAGGACAGCCAGGCAAGCCAACCGCGGTACAAGACGGACGCCACTGTGGACGAGACGGAGTGGACCCCGCTGATCTCGATCGAGGGCCGCAGGGTCTCCGTCGACGAGATGGTCGAGGAGGGGTACACTAAGTCGCTGCCCCTGCGGAACAACCCATGTTCCACGGACAGCGCGTGTACAGGTGGGACAACGGCAAGCTTTATCGCAATCACAATACTCCTCGTGGCGGTACCGACATGCCTCAGCGTCTTTATAGACAGTGCCACGCTGGGGGCAGTCCTGGGGCTCGTCGGTATCACAGCCTCGGTGACCGTCGGGTACGTACTCCCGGGCATTCTCGGCTGGAACCTCATCGGGATAGATCTCGCAGCGACACACTGGGAAAGCCGGCGCGGCAGCACCCGCCTGATCAAGTACGCTGACGGGCGCTCTACGCTCGCGATGGGCAAGCGGAGGATTAGCCGCCGCTGCCGTCTACGTAGTCGCGACAACCCGTTGAACCCAGGGCACATACGCCCCACATATACAGTTCATATACAGCCGTTTCTATCAAAGGACCTCAAGACGCGAATTTCTATTGTCCTTTCCGGAATTTGCCTGCGATTAACGCGTAGTTTAATTTTTGATCTCGATGCATCTGACGCTCGAAGAGTGTTTCCTTTGCAGGTGGGCAGCTGTCTGTACTGGTGGTGGGACACACGGTTGTGTTTGTACGTAGTTTAATCTCATTTTTGTGAAGACAGAAAGGGTCCCCAAGTTTAGAGGGCACATTTTTGCTAGTACATATTCATCAATTAACAGGCTCATCATCACCGATGGATTTCACAAGACCGCTGCAGAAACAGAGGAGGACGTTTACGCAACGGCATCGTTTTGAGGTGAAGAATCTACTGGGTGATCCCTTTGCGATCTCGACGACGTCCATTGCTTTGATCTCTTGGATCATCACGATTGGTGGGTCCATCGCGGTCGCTTCCGATAACGAACCGTTCCCCAGGTTCACATGGTGGGGGATAGGGTTTGAGTTCTTCCTGATATGTTTGATTTCTGTGTTCTACTGCTACAATGTAGTCGATTACTACAGGATCTTCCTGTGCGGGTCACTCTCCGTCGCGTTCGTCTACACCACAAACAGTGCTACTAACCTGGTGTATAGTGACGGTTCAAGAAAGGCCGCTGCGTCCGCTGGGGTAGTCCTACTGTCCATTGTGAACTTCATCTGGCTGTTCTATTTTGGCGGCGATAATGCGTCCCCCTTCAACAGGTGGATCGATTCGTTCTCCCTGCACGGTATACGGCCATCACCTTACGAGCATTCGACTCTGAGAGCCCGTAGGAGGTCGAGTAAACCGCTCGCTAGTACGCCAAGACCGGTGACCAGGTACACCACGGAAACAAACCAAGATCAGCAACCGTTCCACGACGGGTCCTACCAGGGGAACAATTACATGTCCTCCACCGCGCTGAGTGGGTTTGAGAACACAGAACCGCAGTTCAATCCAGGTACTCAGTACGACACAATAAACACGCACCACATGCCGCAAGTCGACGAAGCCACTGGGGCACGCGCAAGGGGCACGTATCTCACGAATGAGAACACAGATACCACTATGAGTGGGACCCTTGGGCTGTACAGCGAGCTCGGGGATGAGGAGAACTTCATGTACACGGCAAAGGCACTGTACTCCTACGATGCGGACAGTAACGACCAGTACGAGGTATCGTTTGAACAGGGGGAGATCCTGAAAGTCAGCGACATTGAGGGCAGGTGGTGGAAGGCTAGGAGAGCCAATGGTGAGACAGGTATAATTCCAAGTAATTACGTAGAGTTGATCGAGTCATAAGTATGCAGAGTTTGTCTGCTAGGTTTTTCAATATTAGAGAGTAGGTTTCGCTGACACTCTCACAGCTTTGAGAAATTTATGATAAATTTACTATATATTACTATTGTAGAGTAAAGACTTACACAACGACACCAGAGTTGGAGGCAACTCTTGGCCACAAGTCAGCACATTCCTTACCGACTGGGCCAGTGATGGCAGAACCCTTCATTTCACCCTTTGGATTAGCGATGACACCGGCGTTGTCTTCGAAGTATAGGAAGACACCGTCCTTTCTTCTCCAGGACTTGGCTTGTCTGACCACAATAGCTGGCATGACCTTCTTTCTCAATTCAGGCTTACCCTTCTTGACAGTGGCCATAACCATGTCACCTAGAGAGGCGGCTGGTAGTCTGTTCAATCTGGAACCAGAACCCTTGACAGCAATGATGTACAAGTTTCTGGCACCTGTGTTGTCAGCACAGTTCATGATGGCACCAGTTGGTAGACCTAACTATTTTAAAAAGAGTGGGTGGAGTCGAACATCAAACACACCATTGTATTTCCTAGTTGATTTTCATCCTTATGCCAGAATGAACAACAAGGTAATCAACATGCAGAGTGGTATTAATTCGAGAGTAAGAATTCTGTTAGTAAAAATGTGCCTTAGCTTGTAGCTGCAAAGGGGAACATGCGGGAGGGTGAGACCGAACTGGGGCAGTTATCTCATATATTATCGAGAGATTGTGTTTTAATTGCACCATGCGTCGTTTCCCTTATGATGTTAGGTCCATTTTAATCCTAGAGTATTTCAACGTTCTTCCAACAACAAAGAACTGTCCTCTCCGTGGCCATTTTATTCCCACAGTTGCAATCACTTAACTTGTTTAGCTCATATTATAACATACTGAAATTCTGAATTTTGTACCTTGAGCACCGTTACCAGACATTATTTATCTTTGGATATTTGAGGTATCTGGTCCACTAATTAATGATAGAATGGCCAAACGTACCTTCAAAACAGACTTACAAGTTAAGCCTTCAAACAGTTCCGTATTGTGCGTTACGGGAAGGAATCTGCAGAAACCTACCAGGAGATGCTCCAGCGGGTCCCATTGGGGGAAGGACAGAATCGTGAGCTCTGCGAGATTGTTCGTGGGCCCGGGCGGGAGAGCGGCGTCCCTCCCCCCGGGACCCCGAGACCGGAGGGAGAAACCCTCTGGGGGAGCACTTCTTCTCACTGGAATAATCTTGGAGCGCTTCTGCCTAGACGGAAAACGCTCCCTCTATCTCCCACTGGAATCCGAGCCTGAAACAACCGACAAATAACCTGAACCTCTTTTTTGCCGAAACGGGACAACAGAAAGTACATGTGACCGAATATTGAAGAATTGAAGAGAAAAAATGTTGTAAATTTTGGGTCCAAAATTTGCATTCTGAAGAAATGTACTGATGTACCAACCAGTCACGTAGAGTCTGTTACGCGATGGGATGTCCCACGAAAACGGCTCACGAAGTTGAATTTGAAGAAAGTACTGGTTACGTTAAGTTAGGGACACTCGTTTGCCATCATAGGTTCCTTGTTGGCGAAACGGTGATGTGGAGGGATCCAGAAAGGTATGGATAGCTCAGATGAAGACTTCATACCGCGCAAGAGGGCAAGGCTAGTGCGGGAAGGAGCTTTGAACGACGATTCTGAAGCATCTGAGTCATCCACCGATTTGGGTACAAACGATGACGTCCCTATATATCAGGAATCCGGTTCCGATTCGGAGTCTGTTGAAGTTTTAGAAGAGAGGGATGTAGATGTTGAAAACTTTAATTTGGATGAAGCCTTCAAAACGACAAACGGGAACGGGAACGGCTCTGCGGATTCGCCTAATGCGGTGCAGGAACCACCCATGATCGATTTGGACGCAGAGGCACAACAGCAAGTGGTAGAGATACCTGATGAGGATGAGGATGCGCGGAACAAGGATGGGGATGTAGGAAACGACGATGTGACTAGGGAGTTACGAGAGACGCAGCAGAACCAAAAGCCACCTCAATCGTACAAACCACTGAGAGAATACAAGTGTCCAATATGTTTTGATCCACCAGATGTGGCAATGGCAGCTCCGTGTGGCCATGTATTCTGCTGCGAGTGTCTGTTCAACATGGTGAACAACTCCAGAAATAGAGGTAATTTTGGTTTATGCGCTCTCTGCAGATCCAAAGTGGACTTCAAACGATGTAAAATGATAATTGTAAGGAAGAATAAAGTGAGCAAGCCGGTTTAGTAGTGGACAGGTGAACTTTGTCCAATTTCGCACTTTTAAGTCATCCCCTCATCGTATCTCTCCGTCTGAGCCACTCTACATGACTCCCGGGACATTCAAGTATATATAATATATTCACTTCCATCAAACTAACATTCATTAGTAAAGACTAGGTTCGACCCCTCTAACGCAGCAGCGTTTACTGGGTCGTGCCGTTGGTGTGAGCCTTATACAACGAGATGGCACGGGCACGTGATTTCGCGTTAGTGGTGTCTTTATTTTTTTTCTTCTTTTTTGCCTGAAAAATTTAAACATCGGGAAACATGTTCTCATATTTGAGAAATGTTGTAATGTGTAGTTCAAAAACTGGTTTGGTAGTAGAACGAAGGGCAGGACGGTCCAGTACACTTGGGTGTTTTTAACAGTAGCTCCATTTAGATTAGAAAAGTACGCGCGTGCACTGTTTTTTTCTTTCTTCCCCTCAAAAACGTGCCAAAAACTCTAGGTTCATCCCTCATCATTCAGGGACATAAGTTTTTTCTTCCTTTTTGCGGTTACTCGGTTCTCTGGATAAGGAACCAAGTTTTGCTGTGTCCTACTCTCGTGAGAAATCGAGGGCAAAAATGAGTGCAAAATTATCCAACATGCTATCAGAGATTGATACGAGCGTATCCGGGAATTTTTCAAGGGACTCACTCAATGACGGGAATATAACAGGTCAAAGTACTCCAAGGATATTCCCCATATATATATGCATCAATGAATATTTGAAAAGAATGGAGGATGAGCTGAATATGAAACCAGGTGATAAGATTCAAGTTATCACGGACGATGAGGAATACAACGATGGTTGGTACTTTGGGAAAAACTTGAGGACAAAGGAGGAAGGGTTATACCCGGTGGTGTTTACCCAGGTTATAAGCACAGAGAGGAAACCGACTTTGATGAGAGCCAAATCTTTGAAAAGAATGAACAGTCCTTCGACGCCGAATGAGGGCAGTGACATATCGGCAAGCTTCAACGGGTCGCTCAATAACCACAGCACTAATATCAGTACGTCCAGTCATAACAACGGTGAGGACGGTTTAACATCCCTAGTGTCAAGGATGACTACGAGTGGGGAGTTCTCTACGCCGAAATCATTGAGAATGGCAGACTCTTCCCCAACAAAGAAAACAGGCACCATCCGTGACGAAATATTCAAGAATGACCCGCAAAATGATAAGCTGGACAGGAAAGTGTCGGTGAAGAGCACAATGAGTGATATTGACAAAGCCATTGACGATTTCCAATTTGAACCAGCAGGAGAATCGACGAACGGCCCAAGCAACCCTACTTCACTGGTCAATCTGAATGATGATTCCGTTTCATCCAGTTTTGTAAACAGTACCCTATTTTCAAGCACGGCTGATTTGAATCTGGCTAACAGACCGCCTACTTCTGCGACGCCCCCCATCGGAGAGCAGTCCAAAAACACAAATGCTAATCATGACAGGATATCTGTTGCAAATGCCGCTGACTGGACTCCAGAAGAAGTCTCTCAATACTTTATGCAATGTGGCTTTGATCAACAATCATCTTCGATGTTCAAACAACACAAAATTTCGGGTAAGATTTTACTTGAATTGGAATTGGTGCATCTGAAGGAACTAGACGTCAACTCTTTTGGGACGAGATTTGAAATGTTCAAAGAAATTGAGTCTTTGAAGCAGCAGGTAAAGGCTCTACAGGAGAATGTGAATCAAGATTTCGGCGTTGCTAAAACCCCTAGTTTTGGTGTGGACTCTGGAAATCCAATGTCGAGAGAATTAATGCCACCAGCTTTTGTCGATTACCGAGCCCAAAGTTCGGATACTATACCGTCTTCCAATGCGTCGACTCCAACCATATCAGTAACGAAATCGTCAAAAAAAGAGAAATCGCGCCCGACTTCCTTAGTTTTGAACAATCAAACGCCAAGAAATGTCTCGTCCAGTACCATGCCTTTAGACATTGTTGACGAAATAGCTGATCCTAGCATGTTCGTCTCTCCAAGGAGAGCACCAAAACCGCCATCTTATCCAAGTCCAGTTCAACCTCCAAAATCTCCAATGATCAAATCAGCAGGCTCTAATAAGTCGAACTCGACGCCTCTACTGAATTCTAATAAGTCTTATTCGCCACCTTCCCTGTACCAATCATCAGCGAACAAAAGCGGTCCACCAAACAATGATAAGGAAAGTGTTGGGCCAGAAGCATTAACAATTAGGACACCTTCAGTAAAACAGAGTTTGCGAATACCCGAAAGTGATCCTGCTGGACTCCATACTCAGAATGACGATGCTAGTACTAATGGCAGACCCAGCTCGAGTGTTTACGATAATGCGTCCGTTGAAGAAGCTTTGGAAGAGATGAAGTTGCAGGACGCAACGCCAGATGATGATGAAGATCCGAGAAAAGTTAAGAGGAATTCCTCTATGCGTTCATACTTTTCGAAGAATCAAGATAAGAGAGCTAGTAGTACTTCTGGGTCTTTGAAGAGAAGCAGTTCATTCACTCTCAAGAAGAAAAATGGTCTGCTAACAAGTCCATTCAAGCAACAATTCACCGATAGTGCAAACAGGAACGCTGCAGAGGATAGAAACATTTCGAAGACAAAAGAAGATCCAAGGTCGCCACCTAAGAAAAATAAATTCAGATCTGTCAGTGCCAAGGAGTCACCGGCAAACCAACCTGTCGATGCTGCGAGAAAGATTCTGGAAGGCGACAAATCGAAGAGATCGGTGAGCGAGGCAATGAAAAACAAATCTCTCCGCACTATGGCCACAAGAGCTCCTCCAAAGAAACTGCAAACAACTGCGTTCACCGAGGGATTGAGAACCATTTCAGTCAAGGATGCGATGAAGACAGCTGGATTCTCTGGCTGGATGAGCAAAAAGGGGAGTGGCACGATGAGCACGTGGAAAACAAGATTCTTCACATTGGAAGGTACCAGACTATCCTATTTTGCCAGTACTACGGACACCAGAGAGCGTGGTCTTATTGATGTGACTGGGTATCGTGTAGTGCCGGCAAAAGAGGACGATAAATTTGTTTCTCTCTACGCCGCATCTACAGGTAAAGGGCGTTATTGTTTCAAATTATTGCCGCCCCAGCCGGGCTCCAAAAAGGGACTAACTTTCACTCAACCCAGGGTACATTATTTTGCTGTCGACACGAAAGAGGAAATGAGAGGATGGATGGCGCATTTAATCAAAACCACCATTGATATAGATACCTCGGTTCCCGTTATCAGTTCGTATAGCACGCCAACCGTATCTCTGTCCAAAGCTAAAGAAATGCTAGCAGAAGCCCGCGCCGAAACTAAGCTGAGAGAAAAGGAAAGGTTGATAAATGACGACGAAGAAGACGAAGGAAAAAAATTATGGGATCAACAACATCAAAATTCAAAGCTACGGTCCCAACAGCGAAAACAAGAAAAGTTTGCTAAAGGAAGTACTCCTAACAGTTCTACAGAAACTGTTACTAACACTGTAACCAATACAAGTGCCGGTTCAAACGGCTTTGCAAGTCCATATCTGTTGGCGTCAGGAATGTCGCCAGATATCAGCCGCGTCCCTGGAAGCCGAACTCCCCATACAAAAGATAAGAAATTGGAAGGCGATTACTTTGGCTCCAGTCTTGCAGATGAACAAAATTGATCTATCACACCCACTCGCTTGTAACTTTATTCTATACCCTTCTATAATTGATTTGGTCTGCTACTTATACGGCTATATACATACCCACAGGTTCTTAATCTACAGTAACATGGAGAAGATCTATTTTTGCGGCTGAAACCTCACTAAGAATTTTTTTTCACTATCGATTTCGTGATTTCATTTTCCCCTCAACGAAAATACTGAAAGGTTGGCTGTCACAGGAAATGAAATATCTCACCTATTACTTCGTGGTTTACTAAGTGTCTGCGCTTCTCAAGTTTCTTCGAGATACAATTGCTTTTTTTGCCCACGAGTACGTGATTAACGGCACCCAATAGTGAAACGGAGATACCACCTTATTAGCGGTTTGAGCAATTTTTCAGTGACAACAAGGTTGGGACGAGAGACAGCAAATGAGAGATCGTTACAAGATTCTATTGGTAATTGCAAGTGTCCTGCTCTTTCTCCGAGGTCTCTTCTCATTTGTAAACACGACGAATGAGGGGTGGCTGACACCGACAATATACAGGCATGGCGACCCTGTCGAGATAATTGTGAACAAGATTGAGTCAGATGCAACTCAGCTGCCCTACGGGTACTATGACCTACCCTTTACGTGCCCCCCTACAGTTGACAAGAAGCCTTTGCATCTTTCATTGAACGAAGTTATTAGAGGTGATAGGAAGTGGCAGAGTAATTACGAATTAGAATTTGGGAAAGATACCGAATGTACTGTATTGTGTGCAAGAAAGACGAATCCAGATGGTATGAGGAGCCTAGATAAATTTATCAAACAAGAGTATGTTGTTCAATGGTTTATTGATAAGGAGCTACCAGCAGCGACTACCTTCATCTCCACAGTTGATCAGAAAAAGTATTATGGTTCCGGATTTCCATTAGGGTTTGTGGATGAAGAAACTGGTAAGGTTTACGTTAACAACCACGTAATGATGGTTATAAGATACCATGCGATTGATGATTACAATTTCACGATAGTAGGATTTGAAATATACCCGAAATCTGTTTCGGACTACCATTGTCCGGGTGCCTCCAAGGACTACGATCAATATGAGGTGGTGGTTCCTGAAATTGCAAATGAAGATACCTTCATTCCCTTCACTTACTCTGTTTATTGGAGGGAGGAGTTTGACGTAGAGTGGAAGGATCGTTACAATCTGTTTTTCGATTCGGGAGAGTTATCAGGGTCCGTCTCCAGGAAATTTCACTGGATAAGTTTGGCCAACTCCGCCAGTATTGCATTTTTAATGACTTTCATTGTTTCCCTCATTTTTATCAAGATTACTGGCATTCCAAATCGCCTTGAGACGAAAAAAGAATCCCCCAAAGCTTCAATTTTCGTCATCGCAAGGAACTGGTTTTACGACGACAGACCAGTAATGCCCCATCTGTTTATTTGCATAGTTTCTATGGGTGTCCACTTCCTTTTCACCGTTATTGGATCTTTAACAATATCTTGTTCGTTAAACAGTTTGCACACGATAAGAAATTCGGTACTTACGATGGCTCTATTATTTTTCGTTCTCGGTGCATTTATGGCTTCCTTTGTTGGTGGTACTCTGTTAATAGAAAATAATAAGCTGATAATGAGAAGGGGTTCTTTGAAAAATGTCTTTTCAAACATATTATTATTTTCTGTCGTCTGTGGCTCGTTACTTCCAGGTATGGTGATTCTCACGGCTATCATTTTGAATTGTATTATTTGGCTTCATACCTCCACTAATGTGCTCCCCTTTGCTACCATAATGAAGCTGCTTTTTATTTATTTCATTGTTTGCATTCCACTAAGTGTTTTGGGTGGATCAATTGCAGCCAATAAGGACTCTGAAGAGTATTCTCGTTTGAGAAGTGACTCTATAAAAAGGATATCTAGGACACGCGCAAACAAGATCATGGATGAAGACCAAGGGACAGATGTAAGAACCACAAGAAAGTTGAAATATAAAGTAAGATGGCAACTTAAAAAAATGATGCTGGACACCGTGACTGTGGTAAGCTTGTTAGCAAGTGGTATTTTCCCTTTCATTATGATTTATGTTGAACTCCAATTTGTCTACAAATCTGTCTGGTACGAAAAGACCACGTTTTATTACTATTATGGGTTTCTACTTGCCAACATTATACTATTATGCCTTGTCATTTGCGACATAGCAATCATTTGTTCCTATTTGATGATGACTGTATCGAGTAAGGATAATTCAGATTCATGGAAGTGGAAGACTTTCCAACTGTCCAGCAGTTGTGCTTGGTACATGGAGGCCTATTCCATATATTACGTTTTCAAAGTTTTGAATATGCGCGACTTCTCATCAATACTCATTTCAGTATGCTACAGTCTACTGTTTAATGCATTATGCGGACTTGCTATGGGATCTATTGGCTATTTGGCATCTCTTTGGTTTGTCAAAAGAGTATATAGGTCTCACTTCCAAAAGTAAATAGCTTTCAGCCGTTATTAATCTCGTCATGATGTAAGATTAACTTGAAAAAAAAAAAGATTAAACATGAGGCATTCCCAGTAGGGAACGTCGCATCATTTGTATAACTATTGTAAACAGGATTAAGTGATGAACTCGTTATATAAGGTGTAATGCAATCCCTTCTTTTTATTTTTTTTCCTAGCCGGTATTCTGATTAAAATTCTACAGGAGCAGCGTCATTTTCATAATGAACATATCCGCCCATTCCGTTGGAGCTTGGAGGCCCATGCTGTTGGTTGTTGCTGTTTGGTTTGCCCTGGTAGGGACGGCGGTTGTTATAATTTCTTCTGTTGCCGGAGTTTTTCACATTATTACCGCTGTTACTGTTGTTGTAGTTCCTTCTATTCCCACCGTAGCCTCTGTTGCCGCTGCCGTTGTTGTTGTTGTTGTACTTGTTGTTTCTGAAACTCTTGTTGTTACCATCCCTGTTACCACTATTGATCTTTTGTCTCAGGTTGTCAATGATATCATCTTGTAGTCTGATGTATTTGATATAAATCCCTTTCAAGTAAATTTCCTGCAATTTGATCATTTCAACTTGTTTCCCTGCAGAAATTTCCCCGAAATCTCTCGTTTTGTGTTCAGTGACATTAATCAGGGTCAAGTTCATCCAATTATCAACGTTGTTAAGTTCACCTTCAATAATCTCCCCATTTTTCAGTTCAATGGACATGCGCTGTCCCTTAGCATTGGTAAGCAGGTATAACGGTAGCATGGATTCACGTTAATACTAACTCTTCTAATGTTACACCCGATTGTATGAAGGGGTAGGGTGTCACAACACAAAATACTAGTACGTGAGGCAGCCCGTTAGAACGTACGGACGTTTGTTCAATACTGAAAATTTGGCGAAATCCTTCAAAACCGTATCAGGTGATAAGTGGTTTCCAGTTGCCATGAAAAATTAAAAATTTACCCGGAAATTGCTTATATTTTAGGGTTTAAGGTAAGTTTACCAAAATTAGGGCTTGGGTGTAGCCCTGATATGTTTTTTAGGGTTTCCCAGTTTCATTTTCTGCCTTTCTGGTTTTTGGACGGTTGGCGCCCGCTATTAAAAAAATGTGTCTCGGTTCAGATGGAAGCGGAGTCTCTTGAGAAGTCTGCCATCTATGTACTAGCTATTGAGTGGACTTTTATCCTTTTTCCTTGTAGGTCTGAAGACTGTTTCATTTACCAGGAATTATCTTTTAAATTTTTATATTTCCCGTTCATTATGCGCCCCAACGCCACATGGTTTAGACTCAGAGTATCTAATTCCTTTATAGACACTGGTAAGTGCATAGTTCGAATATACAGGATACAAACCTAAGTTCAAAAATGTAAGGAAACGACAAAGAGAGGCTACATACTGGTAAGTGGTTAAGATGAGGGTTACGATGGAGATAATAGGTGAGATTCAGTAGACATCGATCAAGTTTATTATAATTATAGCAACATGTTTCAGTAGACATAAGTATGGACAGGTGCTGCTAAAGGTAGGTATGGAAGAGGTCGAAACACATGGACTACATTTGATTTTGTCAAGGAAATCATTTCAAAATATTGTATAACTAGCACGATTAGTGAGTTGACATCAAGTTTAATTTTACATGTCACCTTGATATTTGAGGCAGAAATAAAAAAGGAAGAATCTCTATTTTTTAATCAGTACCGTAGTTACCTGTTCTTTTGATCTGAACAACATATAGATCAAAAACTTTGCACTTACTTCAAACAACATAGCCTCATATTACAGCCCAACGTAGAAAATCCTAATCGATTGGGATTCATGTTACCAAGGAAAGTAGTTTCCCTGGCCATCTATACAAAAACTCTTCATGGGTGTTCGAGATAAGCTCAGAATGCAATTGATATTTTCTTTTTTGTTTGGACTTTCGCTGTAAAACTTTTTTTTTGCGATGAGATGAGTTTCAAAAGAAAAAAAATTTTCTTCATTTTCTGTCTACAAATTGAGAGATTCGTGTCGGTACAACAGTTATCTCTTTCTCTTTGTTGAAAGGAGAGCAGCACATTAGGATTGTTGACCCATTACACTATACCAATATTTTACCATGGATCAACAGTTTTTGGCCCAACTTGAGCAGACTTTGAGTGCCATTGTGCAACCAAACTCTGCCGGTCTTAAAGATGCTACCAAGACTTTACAAAATCATTTTTACAAAGAGCCCCAGACTGTTTCTGCCTTGATCCACATTTTGCAGAACAGCTCTGACGATGCGTTGAAGCAATTGGCAGGTGTTGAGGCGAGGAAACTTATTCCAAAATGTTGGAAAGCGCTTGATGTCCAAACGAAGGCATCCATAAAGACATCCCTACTCCAGACTGCCTTCACAGAATCAAAGGAGATTATTCGTCATGCCAACGCTCGTGTGATTGCTGCTATTGCTGCCGAGGAATTGGAGTCCAACGAATGGCCGGATTTGATTCCAAGTTTGATGCAAGCTGCTGCCAGTGGTGATGCTCAGGCCAGGCAGACAGCCATTTTCATCTTGCTATCTCAGCTTGAGGATTACAACACAGCTCTAACTGTGTACATCGATGACTTTTTGAACCTGTTTAGCCAAACCATCAATGACACTACATCTCTAGAGATAAGGTCGTTGTCTGCACAGGCTTTGAATCACGTGTCTTCTTTGATTGAGGAGCAAGAAACCATCAACCCTGTTCATGCAACTAAATTCACAGCTTTGATCCCATCTATTGTCTCCGTTTTGGATGCAGCAATCAAGGCCGAAGATGTCGTTAACGCTAAGTTGATCTTCAACTGTTTGAACGACTTCCTATTATTGGACTCCCAATTGACTGGTAATACAATTGCAGACTTGATTAAATTGGCCCTACAAATTGCTGTAAACCACTCTATTGATGAGGATGTCAGAGTTTTCAGTATTCAATTTATCACATCTGCCTTGTCTTATAGGAAATCCAAGATCCTACAAGCTAAGCTAGGTCCAGAAATTACCGTTGCCGCACTAAAAGTTGCAGCTGAAGAAATTGACGTTGAAGAAGAATTGAACAATGAGGACGAAACTGGTGAAAACGAAGAAAATACCCCATCTCTAACTGCTATCAGGCTATTGGCGTTCGCATCTACAGAACTACCACCTTCTCATGTCGCCGCCATCATTGTTGAACACCTACCAGCTATGTTACAATCTTCCAACTCTTTCGAAAGAAGAGGTATACTTATGGCTATATCTGTTACTGTTACTGGTTCCCCAGACTATATCCTATCTCAATTTGATAAAATTATTCCAGCCACTATTACTGGTCTAAAGGATTCTGAGCCAATTGTAAAACTAGCTGCTTTGAAATGTGTTCACCAAATGACCGTTGAACTACAGGATGAGGTGGCCAAGTTCCATGCTGACTACCTACCACTAATCATTGATATTATTGACTCTGCAAAGTTTGTTGTCATTTACCACTACGCCACTGTTGCACTTGATGGTTTGCTGGAATTCATCGCCTACGACGCGATCGCAAAGTACCTTGACCCATTGATGAACAAGTTGTTCCATATGTTGGATACGAGCGACTCCTCCAAATTGAAGTGTGCTGTTGTCTCCGCTATTGGCTCTGCAGCTTTTGCTTCCGGTGCTGCCTTTATTCCATACTTTAAGACAAGTGTACAATACTTGGAACAATTCATCCAAAACTGTTCTCAAATTGAAGGTATGAGTGACGATGACATTGAATTGAGAGCCATGACCTTTGAAAATATATCTACAATGGCAAGAGCTGTCCGGTCTGAGACATTTGCCGAGTTTGCTGAGCCATTGGTTAACTCTGCGTATGAAGCTATCAAAACTGATTCAGCCAGATTGAGAGAATCCGGGTATGCTTTTATTGCCAACCTGGCAAAGGTATACGGCGAAAACTTTGGGCCATTCTTGGCAACTGTTCTACCCGAAATTTTCAAGACTTTGGAATTGGACGAGTACCAGTTTAACTTTGACGGCGATGCTGATGACCTAAATGCTTTGGCTGAAGGTACCACTGACGAAGAGTTGCAAAACAAGTTCACCGTGAACACCGGTATCTCTTACGAAAAGGAAGTTGCTGCAGCTGCCCTATCTGAATTGGCCATTGGGACCAAGGAATACTTTTTGCCATACGTTGAACAATCATTGAAAGTATTGAATCAACAAGTTGAAGAATCGTACGGTTTAAGGGAAACTGCGTTGAACACTATCTGGAACGTTGTTAAAGCTGTTCTACTAGCTTCCAAATTTGTCCCAGAAAACTATCCAAAGGGCATTCCAACGGGATCTTACGTTGATGAAAATGTTTTGCTGGTTATCAAAAATGCAAGAGAGGTTTGTATGAGCAGTTTGGCCGACGAATTTGAAACCACTATGGTTATTACTATTTTTGAAGATTTTGCCAGCATGATGAAGAAGTTTGGTAGCATCATTATTACGGATAACGGCGACACATCTTCGCTAGAAACGTTGTGCGTTCAGGTCTTGAGCGTTCTTAAAGGTGAACATTCTTGTCAAACCATTGATTTGGAGGAGGATGTTCCAAAGGATGAGGACATGGACGCCTCTGAAACTGAAGTAACTTTGCAAGATGTTGCTTTGGAGGTTTTGGTTAGCTTGTCTCATGCTCTAGGCGGAGACTTCGCCAAAATCTTTGAAAATATGAAGCCAACTGTTTTGAGTCTATTCCACTCTAAATCAAAGAACAAGAGATCTTCTGCCATCGGTGCCATTTCTGAAATTGCACTAGGTATGAAGGAACAAAATCCATTTGTTCAAGAAATGCTGGAAGCTTTAGTCATCGCGTTGACTTCTGACAAGTCTCTAGAAGTGAGAGGGAATGCGGCATACGGTGTTGGTTTGTTGTGTGAATATGCCCAATTTGACGTCTCTTCCATCTACGACCCAATATTGAAGGCGTTGTATCAAATTTTGAACACCGCTGATCAAAAGGGTCTTACCGCTGAAGACGACGAAGCTACTAGAGAAATCATTGACAGAGCTTACTCCAATGTGTGCGGTTGTGTTGCCAGAATGGCCTTGAAGCACGAAAACTTGATCCCGTTGGCCCAGACTGTTCCCTCCCTAATATCTCACATGCCATTCCAAACTGGCTTTGAAGAATATACCCCTGTCTTCGAGTTGATCATGAAGTTGTACCAAGACAGCAACGAGGTAATTACCAAGGAAACACCAAAGATAATTGAAATCTTCGCCGCGGTCTTCACCAAGGAGAAGGAGAGAATTCAACTGGAACAAGAATCTACTCTAGGTAGAGAAGAAAACATGGAAAGATTGAAGCAATTCCAAACTGAGGACATGAAACAAAAAGTCATTGCCTTGTTGAAGTACTTGGATACGACGTACGGCGGTATCGTTGCTCAAAACGCAGTTTTGGCACCTGTCATTGCATAAAGCAAGCCTATCGATCATTCAAGTGTCAAGCAAGCCGATTAATGTGCCTTGGTCGCACCTACTATTAACCCTACTCCGATCAAACGATCCTCTGTATACTGACCCAACCATAACTACTATTATTATACCTATATGTATAGCTTTTTTTCTACTTTACGGATGTAACAAGCGAGAATAAGCTAATACCGACACCTGCTCCCCAAGTGGAAGCATTTGAGGGTGTCTCAAACAGGACGTCAATCTCCTGCGCAGCGTCACCAAACAAGAAATATTTCCCGAATTCTCCGAAAAAGAGGATTTTCATTTTTATCTTTCAAAATTGGAAACCATAATCGGGAAAGTGCGGGATCTCGTATATTTATCCTTACTGCAGCTAGCCGGGGCACTTCTTGGAGAACAGTGTACTTTATCCCTCGATCTAGTTGGTGCCGGAATACCGATTTTTGCAAAGGAGGGGGGACTGCTAATGAAAGATACGAGGAAAGGGATTATAACTGTCGCATTTCGAAGAAGGTAGCCTGTTAGTTTTCGGCTTTCAATACACGGCCTAAAACGATGAGGAGGCACTTACAACTTCCAGTGCAGCCTGTCGATCAAAGAGTAGGTCAAGAGCAAAGTAGATATATGCCACAAGAACATATAGTGCCGCCGGACGAAACACGAGCCGTGCCTCCGGGTATTTTGTCTTTTCCTAAAGAAAGTTTGAATAACCACATCTACCAGTTCTTAAAGAAGTCTTCATTCCATAAATCCTCAGAAACATTTTTTAGGGAGGCTAACTTGGCCAATAGCGGCCCACAGTGTGCACTTAACACTGCTGATGGCTGTTTAGGGGAGTGGTGGCAGATATTTTGGGATGTGTTCAATGCCACTAATCGTAAGGGGGGCTCCGAAATCACAAAGAAATACTTTCAAATATCTTCATACTGGCAACGAGAAGAGGATACCCACAAACGCAATTTACTTCAAGCTGCTAAGATCCAACTCATGTCAAATCCAGAAAATAACTTTATTGTGACGCCACTGCCGGATCTTTCTGCAGCACCCTCGATATTAAATTTAACGTCGTGTGATTCGCCACTCTCAAATGTGCTATACAGCAACTGTAACAATAATAATAACATCATGACCGCAAATATGAACGCATTGCATGGAACCAACAACAGTACTCCTTATATCCATAACACGAACAATAATATTCCAAATGTAAACGGTTCCCTTCAAAATAATTATAACAGCGGCATGCAGAATCTCTATGTGAATAGGTTTTCCTCGGAAACTCAAATTTTAGGAACTAATAATCTTTCAAGCACACAAATAGGTCCGGTTGATAGTGCAGCTGCAAATTTTCAGAATATGACTCGTTTGTACAATAACCTTCACCCGGTATTTCGACCCCCACCAATTAATCCTCATGGTATTCCAACAGTCAATACGATGAATCAGTACACACCAAATGAACTTTCAAATACCACCTCAGTCTTATCTACCACCCATTTTCCAACTGTTTGCAACAGTAAGAAGAAAACCCCAAAAACAAAAAGAAAAGTCCAAGCAAATAAGAAGCCAGTTTCTATCTATTGCAAGGGGAAGCTGCAACTTTCAAGCTCGAGGAGGAAAACTAAAACCGTCACTGAAAACAAAGAAGTGAAAAAGACCCAGAAGGATAAAGGTTCAAATGATATAAACTCATTAAAGGAAAAGAGCACTGACCAGTCAGCACTTCAACCAACACCTTTCGATGCGAGTGACGTAACTAGTGTAGAAAATCTTGAAGCTGCCGGACTAGTAGAACATGGCATTAATGAGGATTCTATGTGTCGAGGTGCAACAAGTGATACTACAACTTTTTCTCCCGATACCGATTCAATTTTCAAACGGAACTCTGCGGAAGAGAAATTAATCCATAAAAGATCTAACTCAGGGATAGAGCAGACAGCTGTGACAAACAGTGGCGGTGCAAATAAGCCCTTATTAGAGGAGACTGAAGAACCAAAGCCACCTTTTGCATCAATCTTGTTACCAAATGAGTTCAAAGAAACTGACGTGAAGGATGAACAAAGTGGAGATGACGCCAGCAACGATGCGACAAAACATTGTTTGTCATTACATAGTGCGGGTGGTGATGTAACACTGTTGGGATCCAATGTTAAAAACAAGATGGAGGAAGCATTATTTAGCGAGCTTTGTGACTCGGTAACAACCGCAGTCCTGCCCTTTGAGGACAAGATCGAGTCGGCAACTACACTTGAGAAACTAACCCTTGTCAAAGGTACTAAGGCATCTGCAGAAACGCACGCTGAAGAAGGTATGGATAATCAGAGCACTATTCCTAACGATGAAGATATGTTGCCTGATAAGAAATCTAGTCCTTTTGAAACCAAGGCAAATTTCTCTAAATGGGATTACGACTCGAGGATGTTAGATGATGTTCAGGGTACTTTTGAGTTTCAAGAAAAGAAGGAAAAAACCAGTGATAAGGAGCATACTGTGCCCGTAGATACAAATGCCGTGGAACTTTTTACCAGCTATCTCAGTAGTAATGAGTTCCGATCTGGGACGCAGAGTGAGGAATCTCCAGAATTAGACCTCGATTTTATAAATTGGACTTAATCTACACTCTAAGTTTGTGGACCTGAATACTTATTAGTTGAATACTTATTGTTTGGCAGCTCGGGTAGAACACAGGCATCTAAAAAACATTGATTACAGCTCTTCCCTGCCGTATCGGTCAAATTACTTTAACATTTATAACTTCCTACGAAAATATAGTTTTTTCCTTTATTTTGAAGGATTTGGAAAGCGAAGCTCAAAGAACAAGAGATACAGATCTCTACGTCCCATCTCGCGAGTAATTAGGCAATTCCCAATTGTCAAATCGTTGTTATCTTACTGGGTATACCCTGCTGTTTTGATTGACCTTTGCGGTATTTTCAACTGAACAGAAATCGAAATGGCCTTTTTTAACAACTCAAACCAAACGGGTACACCGTCCACGCTAGCTACTGAAAATGACCTTGCTAAGGACATAGTGATACAAAATCCTGCAGATGACTCGGTATCAGATATAGCATTTTCCCCGCAACAGGATTTTATGTTTTCTGTGAGTTCTTGGGATGGGAAGGTTAGAATATGGGATGTACAGAGCGGCACAGCTCAAGGTCGTTCACAATATGAACACGCAGCTCCCGTTTTGTCGACAAGGTGGAGTAACGATGGGACTAAAGTAGCATCTGGGGGCTGTGATAATGCCATTAAGATTTTCGATGTTGCTACTGGTCAATCCCAGCAACTCGGGTTGCACGACGCTCCAGTCAAAGCAGTTAGGTTTGTCAACTGTGGCCCTACAAATACTGAGATGCTTGTAACTGGCTCGTGGGACAAGTCGATCAAGTACTGGGATTTCAGGCAGCCGCAACCTGTATCAACAGTTATTATGCCAGATAGGGTATACGCCATGGACAACAAACAACAATTATTGGTAGTTGGTACAGCCGAAAGACACATAGCGGTGATCAATTTGAATAACCCGGGCGTCATATTCAAGGCAACTCAATCTCCACTGAAATGGCAAACAAGATCCATTGCATGCTATAACGAGGGAGATGGATATGCAGTTGGCTCTGTTGAAGGTAGGTGCGCCATCAAGTATGTGGACGATGAAGTTCAGAAAAAAAGTGGCTTTTCATTCAAATGTCATCGTCAAACAAACCCAAACCGAGCCGCTGGAACCCAATCACAAGCAATGGTTTACCCAGTGAACAGTATAGCATTCCATCCTATATATGGTACATTTGCAACGGCAGGTGGTGACGGTACTTTCCATTTTTGGGATAAAATTCACAGGCATAGACTAAGAGCTTTCCCTTCCATGCAGGCTTCTATTCCAGTCGTCAATTTCAACAGAAACGGTAGCGTTTTTGCATACGCTTTAAGCTATGATTGGCATCAAGGTTATATGGGGAATACGCCAAATTATCCAAATGTAATAAGGCTTCACCCAACAGCAGAAAACGAGGTCAAAGAAAAGGAGAAGAGGTAAGGAAGACGACTGGAGAGCTAGTTAAATAGCCTTATCAAACAAATAGTAGTATTGACTTTCCCGGACTGAACTGTACTGCACATCATCAACATTGCGGTGTAGGTCAGTGGTGCATATGGGGGTTGATGCCTATATTATTTCTCACAAATCTGTTCCAATTAAAAAACATGCCGAGTTTTAATGCAAACATTATTTACCCTTTTGTTAAGGAGCAGTTCCGAGAATCATGAAATGACAACGCTGCGTTACACCTTACGCCATCAATTTTGTACCATAAATAATGTCAGACCCCGAAATAATTATTGTAACAGTCATATTCCTGATTTATATAGGTTCTGTTGAATAGGGTCTTGTTCGCCTTGGCTATTCATTGTAGTAGAGTAAAGAGATGTTTTAGTTCAGGTATGACTTCTGGTGTATACTTAATATATAAGTATATGGTTCGATGATCTCTTCTATATTGTAACAGATAGAAGGATCAATTCATTCGAGGTAGCTAGGTTTTATATATGTGAGAATTTGCTCAGAGTCAATGGTGTGGCTCTTCACTTTCTCACTGTCGTGGATACCTCCACACTTGTGGCATCGTTATTTGTCTCGTTTACATTTGTGTCTTTTATCAAGTGTGTGTCCTGTTTATGCCTATGATGATATCTTATCACCCTTATCATATTCATTTTCTATATCCAGCAAGTACTGCTAGAAGCTAAGAATGATGCTGCACTGCACATGTTTGAGGTGTGGCAGGGTCTCCCAGCAGAGGGTCACTGCCGAACGCCGAAAGCTCCTCCCCCATATATTCAATATATAGCTACATAAACTGTCGATAAATTCTATTCGCCTTTTATATGACGATAAGCAATGTAACATTGTATGAAACCGGATTTCCAATATTCTATAGATGTGTAACTTTATCAGATATTCTGCGCCATTTACGTTTTATTAGTTGCGAGGTCCGGTATTCAGAGCTTATCTGGAGAGATATGGAAAGTGGTTATGAATCCTTGAGAAGGGAAACAGTCACGTGTGGCTTTTAAGAAGTTATTATTTATTTGAATTATCTTCAAATATTTTTGGATAAAAAAACTGAGGGACTAATTTGTACCCTTTCTATGATTTTCGTAAATATCACGAGAGTGGAAGAGCTGGATATAGAAATGTGATGGATATTGTCTTTTCGCCGTGACTATCCATTTTAAGTAGAGGTTGAGAGATGACTTAGATAAAGTTGATTTCTTAGTTATACTATATAAGTATTGCTGAATATAGAAAATGACTATTATAGGAATGATAGATATCATCATAGGCATAAGCAGAATGTGAAACGATAATTATACGTGGCAACTATGAAACGTATAACAATAATGCCACGTGGAAGTTAATATGTTGCACTGTGAAACATATTCTTATTCTGAGATTATCTGGGAAATTCTCACATATATAAAGACTAGTTATATTTACAGTATTGGTCTCTATCTTTCTGAACATACAGAAGAGACCATCGAACCTTATACTTAAATAGTATAACTAAGAAGTTAACTTTACCTAAGTCATCTCTTAATCTCTACTCAAAATAGATAGCGGCGAAAAAGACAATATCCAACATTACTAGTATCAACGTACACATGGTGAATTAGTAAAATTCTTCACATATATAAAGCTTAGCTACATCAAATGAACTGACCTTTCTATTGAGTATAATTAAAAGTCAAGTGAACTGAAACATCTAACATACTCTACCACAATGATTTACCAAGGCGAGAAAGACTCTATTCAACGAAACAAGTATCAAGAATAAGATAGGTGATACTGAAACTTGTATATACATGACTTTTGTTCCAAAGTTGGCCAAGTTTGAAAAGATTTTGTTGTTTTCTTATGTTCCTCTAAATATCTTGAACAATATTAACTCGCCCCCAAGGGTAGATTAACGATAATTTAAGAGTACCCACAATTTTGTCACGTACACTTGTTGTAGCTCATGGGTCCTGTATCGAACAACCTGTACTGAAGCTCTTCAAGATGATTTATCTCATGAGAGTGAACAGGGGCTAATTGAATGGGAAATAGTAGGCACGAAATATTCTTAATGGATAACATGGTACTTTGCAAAAGGAAACTGCCAAGGACTCAATAGACAACATAGTGTTATGTAAATGGTAATCCAATAAATACTTGTCAGGAAGTAGTAACTTTGATATTTCTTCCAGACCCATGTTGCAAAAGCACTGAGTCGACCCTTCCCAGATCGGAAGAGATTTTATGTAGGTCCCTACTTCAGGGTGAGTTCCCCGAGATGGCGTTTCACATTTTGCATTTAGTAAGTATGCCCTTTGAGAACATGTTTATAGCTGGTATGGTTGATACAAATGAATATAAGAGAAAGGAAAATCGTGCCATTTACACAGGGCACATTTTCGCGTCAGTAATGTTACCATTTTTGAACGATCTATCTGACATCAATAGCTATCGGAAATATGATAGCTTGGTGCCCTTTATGATATTATTTTTGCCTTCGATATCGATATGTGACGATCCTTGACGTATGATAGAGGACGGAGAGGAAGGTGAAGAGGAAGATTGACCATTGAGAATTTTTTTAATATTTATAGGAACTGTTCCAAACACTTCTTTCCTGTACCTAGCTGCCAAACTACTAGTCGGCATTCTTTTACCTGTCTTGCTACAAGGCCGGGACTCATCTTCAATCACGCTTTCGAGTTCAACCGAAATTTCGGATAGCGATTTATGGCTCTGTTGCAGTTTAGGTACCTTCACGGGCAAAACGGCATTTGGAAGAAGTAGATGTGATAGAGGCATTGCATTGCTTCCCTCCGGCACTTTCTGCAAGAGAGTATTACTTTTGGTCCAAGTTTCATCTATCGCCTTGTAGACTCGTTCATGGTAGCAATCATTTCTAAGATTGATTTTCGCATCATTGGTCATTTCAAGCTCAAACAGAAACCAAAGTCTTGAGAAATCAACGGTTTTCTGATTTTCGTGACTGCAAAAATAGTGGGAGCAAGTGGCCGGTGCGATTTCTCGCACAGATATTTGCTTCTGCAAAACCTTTAAATTCGATTGAACTAGAGCTGCACACTTATCCTCTTTCAAACCAAGCCGCGATTCGTTGACCGATCTACTTTTGTTAATGCTGATCTGTTGCAAATTCCGTAACAATTCTTCTTCTGTAGCATCTGTGACTTGACTCAAGGGCTGTTCAGCAACATCCCCTCGCAGCTCACTTGACAAATCCGGCAGTTTAATGCTCCTAGGGTCAACCACATGCAAATCCGGTTGTGCATATGCCGATAAACTAAGGGAATTCTTCATTGTCAGCCTCCTCCGCTGCTTTACTAATTTTGCCCCCCTTGTCTTTTCTCCACGGCTCTCCCGAGCGCTATTCCTGTGAACCTTGGCATTCGCATCTTTAGCAGCAAGAGGTCGTTTACTGTTTCTAACATTTCCCATTTTTTGGTGTTCCTATTGAGTATCCTACCAAAAGATTGAACCTCGGCGGCATCTACTTTAAAACCATTATGTTTTAATTTAATTTCATTTATTTTAACAAATGGAATACCTGTTCTCAAGTCTTAAAAGTAACGCAGTTCAGTTCAGCTTTAGATAGTGACCTTATGATAAATGTGTTATCAAAGGTGCTGTGTAGCCTGGGGTCAATTGCTCAATCCCTAGAGATTTCATTTTTTACGACCACGTTGAGGAAACGACCCACACCTAAACATGCGTTTCTTCCTAATAGCGCAAGCCTCGTGCCCAGGGTATTGTACCGCCCAGCTCCAATACACTTACTCCATAGACAGTTCAGATAGTAAGTTCTCCAATTCCATTTCGTAGACCTCTTTGTTTGTAACGAACTTGATCAACTCCTCGTCCTCCAACATCATCCTCTGTTCCTCCTCCAGAGCCTCAATCATCTGATCAGAAAGAGCACAACCCACAGCCTCCCTCTCCAACTCCTCCAGCTCTTTCTCCCTTTCGCTTCTCATTATGAAATCCTCCATTTTGTCCAACCCGCCCCTCTTCTCCATCATCTTCTCCTCGCGTTTAGTCAGCCTTCGCTGCCTACTCAATTCATCACGCCTCTCTTTGCGCTGTGTACCCGGTTTAAGAGGCGACGATCGACTGTTCATCCCATTTTGTTGCGATCTATCATGTATGATACCGTCCACAACAGACCCGTGACCGGAACCGTGCGGCATCTCGGAGTCGCTGAAGTATGCCTCCCGACCGGGACTCCTCCTCCCCGGTGTGCTCAACCCCATGTACCGTTCAATAGCCATCATCGAACTGCACCAGTTGTCTATGAAGAACGGGGGGTACAGGACGGTTCTTTGTAAAGCGATGAGCACGGAGGGCGACACGGTACGTAGTAGTGCAAGTTTCGCGTTTTGTCTCTTTCTCTTCTGTTTCTTTTTTTTCTCACATACGAGAAATACGTCATTTGAGCGCATCTCGAAGAACAAGACACCCTCGCTAAGAGAAGGGGCAAACGTTGACGAGACCGTTCCACACGTTAGTGAGAAAGAAAGAATTGAATATATCCATTTACAATCATTAGAGAATATATAGTTTATAAGATAAAATTTGAGCTTTGGTCATGGAAGGGAGGTTGCTTGCTTAGTCGACCTCTTCGACAGTTGGCCCGGAGTCGCCACCTGGCGCACCACCAGCTGGACCAGCACCTGGCATACCACCTGGAGCACCTGGCATGCCGCCTGGAGCACCACCGGCACCACCAGCACCGTAGAACTTGCTCATGATTGGGTTGGCAATGGCCTCCAAATCCTTTTGCCTGTCCTTGTACTCATCCGTGGAGGCCGCCTGTGAGGCGTCCAACCAGTCGATGGTTTCCTGTGCGGCGGTTTCCAGTTTCTTAGCGTCCTCTTCACCGGCCTTCTCCTTGAAAGCGGCCTCTGAGACACTGTTCTTCAAGCTGAAAGCGTAGGATTCCAATTGGTTCTTGGCCTGGACACGCTCAGCCTCCTTTTCGTCCTCCTCTTTGAACTTCTCCGCTTCGTTGACCATCTTTTCGATATCATCCTTGGATAATCTACCCTTGTCGTTGGTGATGGTGATCTTGTTGGTCTTCCCGGTACCCTTCTCCAGGGCAGAAACGTTCAAGATACCGTTGGCGTCGATATCGAAGGTGACTTCCACTTGTGGGACACCTCTTGGAGCTGGTGGGATACCAGACAACTCAAACTTACCCAGCAAGTTATTGTCCTTCGTTCTTGTTCTTTCACCTTCAAAGACTTGAATTAGGACACCTGGTTGGTTATCCGCGTAAGTGGAGAATGTCTCAGATTTCTTTGTTGGGATAGTAGAGTTTCTTGGGATCAACTTGGTCATGATACCACCGGCGGTTTCAATACCTAGCGACAATGGAGCGACATCCAGTAGCAACAAGTCCTGGGTCTTGGATGAGGTGTCACCAGTTAGGATAGCAGCTTGGACGGCAGCACCGTAAGCGACGGCTTCATCTGGGTTAATGGATCTGTTTGGTTCCTTACCGTTGAAGAAGTCCGAGACCAGTTTCTGGACCTTTGGAATTCTGGTGGAACCACCGACCAAGACGATTTCGTCAATCTGCGACTTGTCCAACTTGGCGTCTCTCAAGACTTTTTCGACAGGGTCGATGGTGGATCTGAATAGATCGGCACACAGTTCTTCAAATCTGGCTCTGGTCAAAGAGGTGTAGAAGTCGATACCTTCGTACAGCGAGTCAATTTCGATTGAAGTTTGTGCCGAAGAGGACAAAGCTCTCTTGGCCCTCTCTGCGGCGGTTCTCAATCTTCTCAATGATCTCTGGTTAGTGGTCAAATCCTTCTTGTTCTTTCTCTTGAACTCTTCTGCCAAGTGGTTGACCAATCTGTTGTCGAAATCTTCACCACCCAGATGTGTGTCACCAGCGGTAGCCTTGACTTCGAAGATACCGTCATCGATGGACAACAACGACACATCAAAGGTACCACCACCCAAATCGAAAATCAAAACGTTGTGTTCAGCGGTACCCTTCTTGTCCAACCCGTAAGCGATTGCTGCCGCTGTAGGTTCGTTAATGATTCTAAGCACGTTCAAACCGGAAATTGTACCGGCATCCTTTGTAGCCTGTCTTTGCGAGTCGTTGAAGTAAGCTGGGACAGTCACAACAGCATCGTTAACTTTAGTACCCAAGAAGTTTTCAGCGGTTTCCTTCATCTTGGTCAAGACCATGGATGAGATCTCCTCTGGAGTGAAAGTCTTGGTCTCACCTTTGAATTCGACCTGCACCGCTGGTTTCCCCTCCTTGTTAACAACTTTGAAAGGGTAGTGTTTCGCGTCCGCGGTGACCTCTGGATCGTCAAACTTACGGCCAATCAAACGCTTTGCGTCGAAAACGGTGTTATGTGGGTTAATAGCGGCCTGGTTCTTAGCAGCGTCACCAATCAATCTTTCAGTGTCGGTGAAGGCAACGTAAGATGGGGTGGTTCTGTTACCTTGGTCATTTGCAATAATTTCCACTCTGTCGTTACTGAAGTGTGCGACACACGAGTACGTAGTACCCAAATCAATACCAACAGCCTTTGACATAACTTTTGTGTTTCTGTTTTAGTTAACCTATGCTCTTTCTATTAATTGAATGGTGAGTTCTACTATAGTAATAGTACTAAGATACTAACTAAACACAGACAAGAAGGAAAAGAAGAAACTCGAAACTTCAAATAACCACAGCACCTTTATATAATAATGAATGCCAACCTCTCGAGACACACTCCCCCCCTGCTTCTTCGAGTCAAGTGCTTCTCACCACCCTGCAGCAGCCCACTGTTAGCAGTGCCAATTCGTCAGTTGGTGTCTTCCACCATAGTTAACTGCGTATCCCCTAATTTCTGCATTTTTTCCAGCAGTTTCTGGCAATTTCTGAAATTTGAACGAAAAAAAACCGCAGAGTTCTACGACCTTCTACGACCTTCCACGGCCGTCTAGATCTGTAGTAGTAAGTAGTTGTAGTAGTAGGCTGCTTTATGGGTTCTATCGCCGCAGCAGCTTGTATGTCAGACTCTCTACAACGACAGCGCCGTCACTGTCACTGTCGATGGGTGGGAGGTACTCGCCATCGTTGCCCGTCTCTGAATCGTAGTACTCTAACTGGGTGTTGGTATCGACATCCGCAGTGTCTGAGTCAACGCTTCCATCAGAACCGTCCAGTAGGCGAGGTATTTTCTTGTTGACGGCCTCGCGGGTCAGGGGTAAATGTGGACCCTGTCGAGTGGAGTTACCCAGTAGAATGTCACTCCACATTTCTTTGTTCAACAGAACGTCAAAGTATTCCTCGGGGAAAGTGTCCATTTGACATGCGAGAATCTCGTCAACCTGTTGTATTATTATCCCGTCGTTTTCCCGTGGTAGTTTGGTAGATGAACAGACAAGCTCCACCAAACTGTGCCATTGTAAGCTGGATCCGTAGTTACCAAACAGGATACCGTTCAAGAATGAAAACTGTAACTCGCTGAAATATAACTGCATCTTGTTACGGTAATATCGAGGTAGTATAACATCGTTGAGGTAAAAAGTTCTATCCCGGAAGTCAGTCATCTCATGTCCAGGTCGAATAGCATCTCTGGATTTAAATCTGATAGGTGTGTACTGGAAGGTCGTTGCTAAATTGCCTCCCTCACGGTCTTGTGAATGATCGAGTGTCTTACTGACAATATCGTGTTCCTCGAGTGTTGTGAATGAGGAGTCCACAGGGATTATATTGTGGTATTTGCTGGGGGGGGCAAATTGACTTATTTGATCCCACAAGATGAACTTGCTTAAGGAATACCACTTGGCTTCCTCATCGATTTTCGGGTATTCGATAACGCCACCAGCAACTTTACCGAATTGGGCCACGTTGCTCTCGAACTTCGCAGTGTCAAGCTCCTCACTCATCACAAGCGTATCGTCATCATCATACGTGAAACAGTAATCCCCGTCGCGGAACCAGTAGCCGTACCTCAAGGAACTACCTTCACCGTCGTTTTGGAAGTGGATAACGTGGGTTCCAGCAGGTATGTTAACGATCCCACAGAATGGATGGCCCTTCTTCACACTGAATGAGAACTGATCTATTCCAATAACCGTATCGTGACTAATTTGGGGGATCACTATTCTACTCATTGATATATTATAACTCAATTAGACATCGTATACACCAGTTCTTCAACCCTAAATAGATTTCTTTACTGAATCTTTTTTTTCAAACTCATCGCAAAGAATGAAATTTTTTGGGACTGAAAAATTTTTGATATAAAAAGCGGAAGGTGGATGTGTCTTAGACCTTTCCCCCCATCAACACTTCAGCATAATCACAGGCAGATGTTGCATGGAATGATGTTAAGCAAGCAAGCGTATAATGCGTATATGTGGGATCACGTATGCGGAGTTATACTAAATGTAGAGTCATTCTATTGCACAATCTGCAGTTCATATACGTTGACTCTTGCCTTTGCCCTTGCCCTTTTTAAATGATGAGAAAAATATTTACACAGACCTGTACTGACCCATTTCATGGGGATGCAGAGAACAAATTATTGCCTTTTTATCTGTACCTTTTTTTTAATAAATAAAACCTCTCTTGTCTTATTCTACACTTTCTTCTGAATGCCTCGAATCTTGAAGGCTCTGCCCTTTAATTCTGCTCTGTTCAGCACTTGAATTTGCCTCCCAACTCCTTCCTGTGTGATATTACGTGAGATTTGATCTTGTTATTGGATAGAACTAATTAAAAGTTATAAATGGTACATGATAAAAGTTATTTATGATATTTTATACTGGTTGTTGAAGATGAATGGTATGCCATTAGTAGAGTATCTATTTCTTGGCAGTCATTCTTCTCAAGTAGAAGGCTAGTTCCTCACCTTCTAGAATGTAACCATCACATCTACCGGATTGACCTGGTCTGGAAGAAATGGCAGCGTATAGTCTACCAGCAGAGAATTGAGAGCTGACCGATTGTTCGATCTTGGAGGCAGCAGCTCTGGCGGCCCACTTTCTCTCGGTGCTCTTGGTGGCTGGAGCGACTTCTTCAGTCTTGGCAGATTTCTTACCTAGAGTTTGACCGTAATGAGCTTCGAACCATTGCTTGAATGGAGCAGCATCAATCTGGACAATAGCAGCCTTGGTCAAAGTGTTGGTTCTAACCAATTCATTGTTGGATGGATGGTAAGCAACATTCACAATTCTGGTTTTCTTGGCAACACCTTCGGAGGCCCAAGAGAAATTACCGGTTTCGATTCTCAAAGCTCTGAACTTCTTGTTACCACCTCTGGTTCTGACAGTGTGGATTCTCTTGGCACCGATCTTGGTGTTGGCTGGTTGACGGCCCAATTCGAACTTTCTCTTCTTTCTGAATTGAGCACGCTTGGCACCGGTAGCGGATCTTTTGTGACGAGAATCACGAGAAATACCCATTTTATCTATAAAAATTGAAATTGATTATCTTAATATCGATAATAAGTGTTTGTTAGTAAAATATTATCCAAAATTTGTGAAGGTAAAAATTTCTACGTCTTGAGTCGGTATATGGATTTGAATTTCTGTTCTATGCTTCGGAGAGGGTTCGTTTCCCTATTCTATCTCCCATCATTAGCTCTAACAGAATCCCAGTGGGATAGAAACCTTTTTTATAAAGCTACTTTCCCGTTTCATGGAAAGTTTTCGGATTGCGTCGTCTCAACTCCCCTCTACCAACTCAGCGTATCATATCTGGTGTCGCACATACGTTTTGTTCTGCTGTGATTTGTTTACGGCTCTTCTCTCCCCCACAAACAAGATCTATAACAGAACCGTAAGAAACCTGTACTTTAACTAAACAGCAACGTTAATTTTTTTTCAGTGCGAGAAGAGAGAGTGTGTGTTTCCGTTTTCACGATGACCGTAGGCGGGCCTGTCCCAAACTCTGCGTCGGGTCCCCAAGAGACTCTTCGCCCGGCTACAGGGACTCCTGCGACGGTTCTTACTGGATACCCTGGCCAGAGTTGGCGAGAGGGCCGAAGTGTATCGTTCCAATATCCCAAACTGGAAACTGGTACGCTGTCCTCAGAACAAGAAAAAAAGAATGAATGAAAAAAATATTACTAAAACCCCAAAACAGGATGTAAGGGTGTTGTGCAGTCACAAAATATATGGGTAACTGATCGAGGGAAGATGGCGGACACAGGTGCTCCAAGATTGTGTATACAGTTCGCTGTCACCTCTGCCGCTTCTTCCAACTCAGCTATGTTCAAGGATTGTCTAATCAACTGGCCGCACCTCTACCGTGGTAATGCGGGTACTGGGTGTCCAACGTGTTCAAGTACACAGTTGGACCCAAGCAATGTAAGGTGTCGATACAGTAACTTGTGCTGGGAAAGAACACGCAACTACACTGCCTTTCTCAGCTACCCAGTAGGAGACAAAACCGAAACTTGAAGCTACCTTGCATTCTCCAGTTGTACCTCCTATGAGATGATTAATATCCGGAACTGAAAAATTAGCGCACATCCATCCTTATGCAAAAAAGAATCTACAACACTATCTGTGGGATAAGTAAACAAAAACCTCATCTGCAGAGGAGGATTTGTCCGTCAATAAATGCATTCCCGGGCGCATATATATATATACAAATATATAAACGGTACTACTTCGGGCGTCTTCTTTAGGTCAACAGCGTATTTAAGCGAATCAATCAAATAATATGACTGATAGGATACTGAAAAATAGAGACCCATTTCTTGAGAACTTGACTTTTGATCAGCAAATCCCTGCACCTAAAGAGATTGCACTAAATGAGGTCAAACTGCGGCGAGTTGCAAGACCGCTGAGAAATGTTAGATTTGTTCCCACGAAGGAACTTGTATTCCGTTCCAAAAATGGACCAATGACGTTTTCCTATGAGAAGAAGCTCAAGATACCCGTTGCGAAGAATAAGCTTATAGTAGAAGTAAGATATGTCGGGCTTAACCCAATAGATATGAAGATTAAGAACGGATATACCAACCCAATTTACGGCGAAGCTGGGTTGGGAAGAGAGTACAGTGGTGTAATCACTCATGTTGGTGAAAAGTTGAAGGACACGTGGAACGAGGGTGACCCAGTTTTTGGCCTTTATTATCACCCCCATTTAGCGGTCGGTAGTTTACAAAGTGCTATTTTGGTCGATCCCAGTGTCGATGCCATAATATTAAGACCAGAGGACCTGGATGAGAAAGAGGCAGCTGGGTCTTTATTTTGTTTAGGGACAGCTTTCAACATATTAGACAGACTAGAGAAGAAAGGATTCTTGAAGACCGAGAGCAATATCTTAATCAATGGTGGTGCAAGCTCGGTTGGTATGTTTGCCATTCAACTTCTGAAAAGGGTTTACAAGGTCCAAACAAAGTTGGTTGTAGTGACCACAGGTACAAGTGCGGAATTTCTCAAGAAACACTTCCCGGATTTGACCGGTGACATGATCTTTATCAACTACCTAAATTGCAGGGGTAAATCCAGTAGGCCCCTCAGAAAAATGATAAGCGAGGAGAAAGCTATAGTCCAAGATCCCACGTCAGGGACAGATCTTGAAGTGACATATTCTCAAGGTAAATTCGACGTCGTTCTCGACTTTATTGGCGGATATGATATCTTAAAGCATTCTCAATCTCTAATTCATGCTGGGGGTTCATACGTCACGACGGTGGGTGATTATGTGGCCGATTATAAAAACGATGTTTTCAATCAATGGGACAACCCAAGTGCCAATATGAGGAAGATGGTGGGTTCGATGTTGTACTCTTACGATTACCAACATTTTTACTTTGACCCTAATGTTAAATCTGCTTCTTCAAATGACTGGTTGAACAAATGTGCTGCTCTACTGGACCGTCAAGAAGTAACGTGTATTATCGACAAAGTCTATGATTGGAAAGATTTGAAGGAGGCTTTTTCTTATATGGCGACCCAAAGAGCACATGGGAAAGTGATTATGAAGGTGGAAAAGTTTTGAGCGGGGAAACCATTATCCAGATTTCAGTCTCCAATCTGTTAGATGAGATAAAGAACAGCCTCATTTCTTCACGATATGTAAGAGATAGAAGAGATAGATGAGCGTTTAATACGGAATTATAGTGGTAACACCGCGTGAAAATCAAGGGTCCATCCTGAGATATAAGTTTCTGATAAATTGGACAGATCGAATCCTGTTCTTTAATGTAAGTTTTGAGTACTACGTATCAAATGTAATGAGACAAGTGCCCTGCAGTTGGAATATAACACGATCAGATCAAACATCTTCGCTCTGTGCTGTGAAAATTTTTTTAAACTAATTTTTCGAAGGTTGCCAATAATAATGCCTATTTTAGGATGGGGATGAGTTCACCCCCACGAGAAACAACCCTCTGTTGCGGTCGCTTATAGCCAAGTTTCTTGGTTAACGGTCTTGCATGAACACCATTTCAAACGCCAATAATTCAAGTGTAGTGGAAACAATGAGCTCTGCGGAGGATATGTCGTCTAATAGCATTAAACTGCTGGCTGGTAACTCGCATCCAGTACTAGCTGAGTTGATTTCCAAGAGGCTAGGTATTCCCCTATCGAAAGTCGGGGTCTACCAATATTCCAACAAGGAAACCTCTGTCACCATTGGTGAAAGTATTAGAGATGAGGATGTTTACATCATTCAGACCGGGATTGGCCAGGAAGAGATTAACGATTTTCTGATGGAACTTCTAATACTGATCCATGCCTGTAAAGCAGCATCTGCCAGAAGAATCACTGCCGTTATTCCCAATTTCCCATACGCCAGACAAGACAAGAAGGACAAATCTCGTGCCCCAATCACCGCGAAATTGGTTGCTAACTTATTAGAAACGGCCGGCTGTGACCATATTATTACCATGGACCTGCACGCTTCTCAAATCCAAGGGTTCTTTCATATTTCCGTTGACAACTTGTACGCTGAGCCAAGTTTCTTGAACTATATGAAGTTGAAGGTTGACTTAAAAAATGCCATCTTGGTTTCACCTGATGCTGGTGGTGCTAAAAGGGTTGCCTCATTGGCTGATAAAATGGACTTGAATTTTGCTCTTATCCACAAAGAGAGACAAAAGGCTAACGAAGTGTCAAGAATGGTTCTAGTCGGTGATGTGACTGGCAAAACGTGTTTGATAATAGATGACATGGCAGATACTTGTGGTACTTTGGTGAAAGCCGCTAACACTCTACTGGAGCATGGCGCGAAAGAGGTGATGGCAATTGTCACACATGGTATTTTTTCAGGCTCCGCCCGAGAAAAATTGAGCAACAGCAGTTTACATAAGGTAATTTGCACCAACACTGTGCCTATTGAGCTTGATTTACCGAGAATTGAACAAGTCGATATCAGCCCGACTTTGGCTGAAGCCATTAGAAGATTGCACAATGGTGAATCGATCTCATACCTGTTTAATTTTGCTCCTCCATTATGATCGGGACTTGAACTGCGAACTTATTAAAGTTACAGACGTAGATGTCATTATTACGTAAAGATGAAGTGTTGGATAAAGATGTATAATATTTAAACTCTTGAAAGAATGTGCCAAACGGTTTCCTTTTGGTCCAGAGCCAAAAGACTCGGAAAAGTTTCACTACCGAGAGTGCTTAATGAAATGTCGCGCATATGGCGATTTTTAACTCTTGATAAAGCTCATTATTGATTTTCTTTTAAATGTTTTCGATGATGTTGATTTACTGCGACCCTGAGGAGCTGCCGGGGGTTTACCTTTACGGAGTCCTGCTCCTTTCGCCTGGTCAGCATCTTGAATCAAGGCCTGTCTTGCCTTAGCTAAATTCTGTTCCTCCTGCCGTTTGTCCTCTGATTGTTTCCTTTTGACTTCGTTGTCTAGGGATATAAGCTTTTTAATAGTGGCTTCGAAAAGGTCCCTCTCATATACAGCAGGTATTTCTTGCACAGCCCTCTCTGAGCCATCAATTTCACTGTAAAAAAGAACGTAAGCCGTTGTGGGACTTTCGTGACTTCCAACAAAATCGAGGACATAACTTTCATCCACAGACTCCACGGTTTCGTCATCGAAGAGCAACCAACCAAATAACTCAGTATGGCATAGGGAGACGTAGTGTCCATGATGAGGTCCGTTCCCCATATGAACTACTACCCCCTGAAGCCTATATGATTTAGAAACCGATGAGTCGAATGTGGAGGAGGCATTCAGAATCAAAGGATAATGGATTTTGTTAAACAACTTAACGTTGGCGTTCTTTTCCTCTGAGTACTTAAACCGTTTTAAATGCAGAGATAAAGTTTTGGGCAAGCTTTTCAAACCGACCAGTCGTTCTGCCTCTTGCAGACCACAACATTCGTTACAGTAAAATTTATTAGAACCTCTCAAAAGTTCTCGCTGCTGGTAGTGCTCCATCACATTCTGAATGTACTTTTCTTCGTCAGCTTCGACCTCAATAGGAAAATCCAGGAACGGCTCACTGCTTGATGTGATAGTATCACAAGTTAGACATTTTATTTGGTTAGTGACCGTACCCTGGAACTGATTCAGAATGTACGTTTGTCCGCGAGACTGTAAATAATCGTTCAAGTCGTTCAGCAGAAAGTTGAGAAATTCGTGTGCATCCTGTTGCATTTGTGTGTTGAACAAAACGTTTTCTTTCTTTAGTGTCTTTACAAACAGCGTTGGTGATACTACGCCAGTATAATTCTCATTCTCCGTTATGCATTCAAAGATCTCCTTTAGTGTATTGTAAAGGTTCGGTTTCGCTGTGACCGCTACCATGTGATCGATGTTTAAGACTGGGCCTGTTATTAACGCATTCTTTTTCCGCTGTTCACTCGTGTACACATCGGCAGGGATTGGCGATTTTGCTGTGTTTGCACCCGCTGATGGATCCGCACTATTCGAGTTACTGTTAATGCTGTAGCCGTTGTTATTGCGTGGCTCTAAGGAGGACGCATTTTCCCTCTCCCAAGAACTGTTTAGTTTGATCGATGACGGTAGGGATTTTCTGCCTACTATAATAGTTCGACAGCCTTCATGCAGTTTCTCTGTGATGTTATCAGCAGCCATGATCACCGAATGCACTGGCTCAATCTTTTGGTCGTCCTCAATAGCTTGTTCGTTTTTGGATGCTTTGGAATTATCTGATCCATGCCTACCGAAGGAGATAAATGAGCTTCTCTTGTTTTTGTTGTCGTAGTGATTCCCAAAATGGTGAAGATGATGTGAAGAAGCTTCCCCAGCGTTACCGTTTCCCATATTACTGTCTTCGCTGTTGGAAGAAGCGCTCCTACTGTTTTTACCTGCGTTTTTCGGCAAATTATCAGTGGTCTGAAAACTTTCTCGAGTAAACAACCGCGGATGTTTCCCGACCATGGCCCTTTTTCTATGTCTCTCTTGCTCCTCTGGCTTTTCAGGGTACTCGAGCACCCGCAGCCTAAACTCTGGAAGATGGTACAGGCATTGTAGTACCGAATTGCAGTAGCACGTGTTTCCAAAGTTCTCATACCCAAACACTTTATTGGAACCGTCACCAAATGGGAGTCCCTTGCTTACTCGTGGTTCCAACGATATTGTGTTTGAGCTGATTGGTGGGGTCACATTTATCTCCTGTGCCGGCATGCTACCTGCTGTCGCTTGATCAGTGGCGGGCGACCATGTCGAAAATGTGTATGAAACGTTCAAATCCTGGGGTAGTTTAATCTCTTCTTTGGGAATACCTCCAGCAGCACTATCACCAGGGCTGCTCCCTGTTAAATCATCTAATCGAACCACAGTAGGCTCGTTCCCTTGAGAATCCTCGACACCCTGTTTATTATCTCCATTTTTTGGAAAGTTGTCTACAGGTATGGCTCTAGGGATATGATCTCGAGGAGCCGTACGCTTCGATATGGTAGAAGATCGTTTGGGCTTCCCATTGCCCGCAACTTTACTCTCGGGGGAGTTATCCTTATGTTTATGCGATCTGTTGACAGATAGCAGCCTTTTCAGCATCCTGCAGTGTCAAAGCTCCAAGAATCAAGTCGTTATTTTACTCGACGTGGTCATGCACTGAAACCTCTTGATGATTCTGGGAACAGTCGCACCCAAAGACAAAGCTGCGACAACTTTATAAACGATGAAAACCGCGCACGAATCGCTATTCCAGAAGTCAGGGCGCGAAATCAGAACTCGATCGATCCCCCCCACAAAAACAAGAATACTCAACAAAATTTAAACAACGCTTTTTCCGAGCCCCCCTCGACACGTATGTTTGTTTGCGTGCTTGCGTATTGTATAATGCTATAGAAACCTCCACCCAAACGGTAAACACTTCTTAAATAATCGCAGATCCTTTGATAGTCGACTCTTTCCGTCTTTCCTCCCGTTTCTCGAGGGCTGTCACGTGCGCCGCGCACAGAAAGTCCGCGGACTGCGCCCCACTCCGCGGACTTGTTCAGGTCCGAGTGGTGTTGGTGCTGCTGGGGTGTGTTGTAGAGATGGGTTACGTCCGGGGACGTGCGTGTTCAGTTACAATGCCGGGTCCATAAGTTCGGTGGAATATGCGCATTCCCCGTCTTGCAACGGGCGTCCAAGAATGAGTAGGTGAGTGGCACGAGTTCATATCATTCCACTCACTCATCCTCCTCTCTTGGATCACCCACACCGTCCTCGTATATGGCGAACACACACTCTGCCTCGGGGAGACAGGGTGAGTCGGCCACTTTACATAGTCTCTGACAGCCCTTCCCCTTCCTGAACCCTAGTCTTGTTGTAGAGGAGTGTGCCATGATGTTCCCACCGATCGGCTTTTTGGGGTCCGGGTTGAACATCATCCCACCGTCGACCTGCGCAACGACCTGGTTAGTCACAACAACGGCGACCCCAAACTGGTCGGCGAGCCGTTGCAGCGCCCGCATGAACTTTGCCAGATGCATCTGCCTTGCGCTCAGTTCCCCACGACCGGAGAAGTCTGTTCTGTACAGAGCCATCACGGAGTCGACAATAATGAGCGAAAACCGAGACTCGCTCATCATCTGTGCAGCTGCGTCCAGCAGCCGCAGTTGGTGGTCTGCGTTGTAGGCTCTTGCGTAAGCGACGTTGTTCAGCGCGTCGTCTGGGTCCAGTCCGAACCGCTGCGCGATCGATACAAGCCTAACTGGCCTGAACGTACCCTCTGTGTCGATGTACAGGCACTTCCCCTCGCCACCGCCAATATCCAGCGGTATCTGGCAAGTGACTGCCAGAGTGTGGCACAGTTGCGACTTACCCGTTCTGAACTCACCGTACAGTTCCGTGATAGACCCGGTCTCGACCCCGCCACCTAGCAGTGTGTCCAAGTTTTTCGAACCCGTTGTCAAACATATCATTTCCGATCTACGCATGTGGAAGTCTGCAGCGGTGACAAACCCCATGGGCACAAGCCTAGCAGCCTCATTCAAAAGCCGGTCCGCCTTTGTCTCCGAGATACCTTTAATCTCCAACAACGCCTTCTTCGGGGCGTACGCGACTGCCTCGACCGTGTGCAGCCCGCTCTCCCTCAACTTCTTAATATCCGTGGACGTAATACCATTAATCTGTAACTTTTCAAGCGGCACGAACGACACGAGCGCCACATCCTCCTCCTCAGCACCGTTGCCCGCTCCCTGTTGGGACCCCTGCTGGGAACCACCCCCCTCGGGAACCTCCAACTGTGTCTGCGACTGCGGCAACGTATCTCCAGCATCGATATGCGACGAAGCGGACATCAGCGACATGTGATGCTCCTGCTGGCTCTCCTCCTGTGTTTGCGTTGACATTGTTGTATGCAGAAAAAAACAACCAGTACCGTGCCCTAACTCCGAAAGCGAAAGCAACCTCTCCAGAAGAGATGAGGAAGAGAACAGCAATGATTTTCAAATAAATTTCAGACCAGTTTTCGCGTTATTTATATCGCTTGCGAGAAAAGAAATGTCAAAAAAAGCCAGAAAAAGAAAAGAAAATTACGCGTAAGACGCTGTTTGGATCTTTCCCGATGCGGTATAAATTGCCCGATCTGGCCGTAAATGGCCCAAACGGGAAAAATGTTTTGATTTGAGCAATTTTCCCGTTTGGGATATGTGATTAGTGTTACCCTCTCTTTTTCAGAAAAACAAATAGTTTCAAATGGTGGCAAAAAATGAAAAACGAAGAAAACAGAGAGATTGGGAGGAAGGGTAGCAGTGGGCTGTAGTGGGTTAAGTGGCAGGAGACCTAGACGAGTCCACTAGAATCAGTCGCTTTACCTCGAGTGACGACTCTGAGACCACCAAAAAATAGCAGTATAACGAAATACCATGTCGGATCCAAGTTCCATCAACGGTGGTATCTGTGTTGCCATGGCTGGGAAGGACTGTGTAGCCATTGCGTGCGACTTGCGTCTCGGGAGTCAATCGTTGGGTGTGTCGAACAACTTCGAGAAGATCTTTCACTACGGGCACGTGTTCATGGGGATGACTGGGCTGGCGACTGACGTGCTAACGTTGAGCGATGTGTTCCGTTACAAGACGAATCTGTACAAACTGAGGGAGGACCGGATGATTGAACCGGAAACTTTCACGCAATTGGTCTCCAGTACGCTCTACGAGAGGAGGTTTGGCCCCTATTTTGTAGGCCCAGTGGTGGCAGGGATCAACTCCAAGACGGGGAAACCGTTCATCGCAGGGTTCGACCTTATTGGGTGTATTGACGAGGCTAAAGATTTTATAGTTAGTGGGACTGCATCGGACCAATTGTTCGGTATGTGTGAATCCCTGTACGAACCAAATTTGGAGGCAGACGATCTTTTCGAGACTATAAGTCAGGCTCTTTTGAACGCAGCCGACCGTGACGCGCTGTCAGGTTGGGGCGCCGTTGTATACATCATCAAGAAGGACAAAGTGATAAAGAAGAACCTCAAGATGAGACAAGATTGATACTTTGCAAAGAAAAATGAGGAAACGAGGGGAAAAGAGGAGGGAAGTTACCGGAACCACACCCGGCAAGCATAATAGATGATCTTATGCAATGTTCATATGCACACTTAGCAACAACAACAACAACACCCAACTATATATACATGTCTAGGTATAGTAATGTACATTCAAAGAGAGTTCCACTCTGTACAGTTTGGCCAAGTTTTGCTAAGTGGGAAAAAAAGGTATAAAAACAGATGGTCAATACTTGTAACACTCTAAGGAGCCGATTGGGAAACAAGGGCATCAGTGATGCCGCTCAATGAACCTCCTGCGGATGACAGGAAGTTTCGTCGGGGCAAGGAAATGTCTCGTTTCTTCGTCAGTACTGCGTTAACGCTTTTTTTCAGTAAACTAACCCATAGGACAATAAGCATGATGAAATGTACGTATTTATTTTCTGGCCTTACGGCAAAAACCAGTCACCATACCAGTTTACTAACTAATAGACGTATCCACAATATTTTAAATCAGATCGACCCACAACCTTCCAAGCAAACCACGTCATCCCACCAATGAATTCATCTACTAAACTTATAGCACCACAAGCGGTAGCCTTATCTACAGGCCTGTCTGCTGGTTTCTTCTCCATGGTGGTCTTTGGCACGTGTTGGATATTTGACATCAATTCGGTTCAGGAGTTTACTCTCGGTTTTAAGAGGGTGCTGTCCCCATTGTCGGAAAGAATTGCCAACAAAGTGCCTCCGATGGAAGACGACGAAGCTACTTCTGAATTGGAAAACGAACTGAAAGACCTATTCAAGACTGATAAATGATCGATTCGTATTACCACTCACAATGTAAATAAATGACCTGTACATACGTATACACGACTACAGCAGGGAGCCCTGTGGGTCCGCGACACTTTGGTTAACATAGTGCGCCCCAATCTAAGGCCCCAAAAGTTTCATATCATTCGGATCAATTTTTTTTTAAGTATTAACAATACATGATTTAGAAATCTCTATTAATTGAAGAGTTAAGGTAACTTCTACCTGAATACGTCGCTCACCCCATCGGCAATCTTGCATAAAGTGACTAACATCGGCTGTTGTCACTGACTTTCAACGTCATAGGGGTACCAGATGACGGATTCTCAAAATATCACTAATATGGAGAGGAGATCGTCCCAAAATGCACAGACACTCAAATTACCAGCGATGAGGTCCCCAACGTATTCTTTGAAAGGCAACTACTTGAATTTCGGGGATGCAGATTTACCAATTTCCGGAAGTGCCCCCAATACGAGTGGGTCAGCTAGCGGGAAGAAGAACAACCTGGTGCTGTCCACATCGTTTGTCTCATCGAGAAGATTTGATAACGGATCTCCCTCCCCAACAAGTCCACTCCAGACAAGGAGTAAGAGGGATAGAAGTATGTCACGGACGAAGCAAAGTTTGAAGACCGATATAATACGGCTTCAACACGAGCTGAATCAAGTGCTGAAACAGAAAGAGAATGTGGAACGTGCCAGGGACGCCAACGTTGGGTCCAATATGTTCACGAACGAATACTCGACAGAGCATCTACAGAAACATTCAATGAGGATAAAGATTAATACACAACTTCGAGAGATGGACAAGACGATCAAAAGACTAGAACAACAGATCAATGATTTAAAGTTTCAGTGCGAATCTTCAAAGAAATCTGATCTTGTTGAACCAAGTTTAAATAAAAGAGCCCCAAAGAAGGAGTTCCCGATTTTTCAGGGGATAATACAGGACTATGATTTGAACCATTCTTCTAAATCAGATTCTAATGAGTCAGTCACTCACGGCTCCAACACTCCGAAAAAGAAGAGGGATAATAGTACGCATACGGCCGATACAGCGAGATCAAAAACCAGCCCCGTCAAATCAGAATTTGGCATAAAGGACGATTTATGTGAAGACGAAGAGGATGAAGAGGAGAACGACACAACAGTACTCTCAAGTGATAGCGGTGAGAATATCAATAAGAAGGAAAATCGGGCCGTCGATATAGAAAGTGCAACGTGGTACATTAGCGATTACATGGAAAGTCTGCATGAAACGAACGTGCCAACAGATTTTATAGTAGATAAAGCTAATAAATTAACTGCGCTGCTAACGGAAAGGCCAGAATTACGAGCAGATTTGGTCCTCACCTCTTTCATGCAAACTATCCAATCGCTGTTATTGAAGGATGACAAATTAATTGTTGCAGCAGCGTTCAGGATATGTCGGTATTTGATAAACGGGGAAGAGTTTATTCAATATTTGCACGATTTGAGGATAGACGCTTTTATCATAATATCACTAGCCAAGGACAATTCATTCCAAATAGAAAGAGAGCAAGCTTTGAAAATTACGAGAAAAATGGCCGAATATAAGAGTGGAATAACGAAAGGTATGTTACAAGCCATCATAAGCTGCGTGGAAAGAACCGATGATGTGCTTAGAACAATGGCTATCGAAACTTTACTAGAAATGTGCTTACTGCAACCAGAAATGGTAAGCAACTGCCATGGGCTATACGTTTTAGAAGACTTGATACAGGAATATTCGTCGTTTTCTCTCGTTTCGATTATATTGGACACAATACTGGGGTTACTGAACAATCATTCCACGAGACAGTTTTTCTTAATGAACTTTGATATCACCGTTTTGGCGACCGTCTTTTCGGACACCAGTACGAGGAAAACGTCCAATACCGAGAAATTTCAAAACGCTATTATTCTAATATGCAGAGCCTTAAAGAATCACAACGGGTTTATGTTATACTGTACAAACAATTTCAAGCCGATCAAGGAACTCCTATCGCTGTTTCAAATTCCATTATGCGCCCATTATCTGATCGACATTTTCTTAGACATTCTAAGAATAAGACCATTGATGTTTAAGAATAGGAGGAGAAATTCTGTTATCAAAACAGGCATATCTGACTCTTTACGAGATGCCTTGCCCATCAATCAATATCTTGCCCTGATAATTCAAGTTCTGGATGAATGCCATTTTCATGATTATATAGGTGAGCTATTAAACCACAAACAAAATGATGAATTTACCAGCAGCGTCATCATGAAAGCACGTTATCTTTTGATAGAGTACTTTAACCTACGAATGAATCTTGTTGATAGAGAGCAAATACCAAAATTCTCATCTCTCTCTATGAAGGACATGTCTCTAAATGAAGAGGTTTTTCAGTTCAGAAAAATTTCGCATAACATGAACAAACACCGAAACACGATAGGGATGTCGCAAGTGAATTACGTGGAAAATATGAAAAGATTTACTCAGAAAGCTAGAAAATCCACGTTAGTTTCTGAAGTCGATGATTTAAGATTCAGACAGATGGTATATGACAGTAGAGTATTGCAAACAAAAGATTTTACGAACTGGAATTGGAATATTATCCAAGAACTACTGGAAGGTCCATTAATGAACAAGCGCCAACTAGAAGAACTTGCAAAGTCTACGAAGTTTATTAGGAGGCTGCTGGTATTTTATAGACCCCTGCGGTTGAGATTTTCCAACGTTGATAAAGGCGCGCGACTAGCCCATAAGTACGTCCAGACCGGCTGTCAGTTTTTCAGAACACTAACTACGAACTCCGAAGGTATGAAGATATTGCTAGATGACACAAAGATCATCCCCCAACTAGCATCTTTGTTGTTCAGGGCAATGGAAGGCAACACGCAGGAAAATATTTTTAACGAGGAAACACTACAATCAAAAGTTGTCTACGGCTATTTCAAGTTCATAGGTGTTTTGACACAGTCCGAAAACGGTGTAAATATACTGACTAGATGGAATTTCTTCACCGTCATTTACAAAATGTTTCAACCTGAATTGAGCATAGGATCCGAATTTCTGGTGTTGGTTCTACCAGAATTGGATCCCACATATTCTGCACACTGCAGAACGATTATCGGTAAAGCATTGGTGATCCCGCAAGAATCAATAAGAGTTAGAGCAACACATCACATTGGAAAACAGTTGAACGCTGTTATGAAGGATACTTTTAGGGATGACCGAAATGATGATCATACAAGTTTAGATATGAAAAAGTTTACGGTAGAGATGTTGACAAGACAGTTATATGATGCCAGTCCCAATGTGGTCGCGACAGCCGATCAAGCGCTGTACGAATGCATTGTTGACACTGATGTCCACGGAGAGATGAACATATCATTCAGAACATTTCTGGATCAAATGGTTTTCATCCAATCTCCGGTTATCTTTGAATTACTGAGCAGTCCATATGGATTCCAGCTTTTGAATGAGATAAATTTTGTAGAACAAGAGAGGAAGCTATGGCTAGAGTGCAAAAATCGTGAATATGTGACTAAACTAGAGGACTTTTTGGCAGCGACTCAAAATAAATCTCTGAAATTACTGGCATTTACAGTCGAAAACAGACTACCATTACATTTCTACGAGAGTTTGGCTAAAACCGAAGATGGTATAACGTTATTGAGCCAAAATGGAGACTTGGTCAAATTTATTAATGTGGTAAAGAGTTATTCTCATAGTATTGGAGCGGAGGATGAGTCAACCATAGATATAATGGAGGTCAAATCAGCACTTTGGTGCTGTGGGTACATTGGTTCCACTGAACTCGGTGTTGGATTAATAGATAACTACTCTGTCGCCGAAGACTTTGTTAAGATAGCATACGACGCGGATAATAGCGGGATGAAATTTACTGCATTTTGTGTGCTAGGATTAATCGGGAGGACGATAGAAGGTTGCGAAATTTTAGATGAGTTGGGGTGGAGTTGCACCATAAGTGTTCAGGGGAAACCAGTAGGGATAGCGTTACCACGCCGGTTGGACAAGTTTCTGTCTTACAAGGAGAAGCCTTGGATTTTGGAACACGAGTACGAGGAGGAAATGATCGAATTTTATACTGACACTCAATCCATCATCAACACGTCTTCGGTTCCATCCATTGATTATAATTTGGATAATTTCTTGGAAGAGAAAAACAGCATTGACAACCCATTGAATGAAAAGGATCCAAATAAATGTGACGCTAGTGCAGTGAGAAGACTGAGAACCAAATCGCTCGATGCTATGGCTCCAAATTCGAAGGATTATGGCACAGGAATGACGACACGCTTTTCGAACGGCAATAAAAATTTTGCTGCAAGGAAGCAAAGATCCCACACTATAAATACACAACTGTCGGACAGTAATGTATTGAATGAGGAGATGGCAAATATCGTCGAGAAAGTGGTGGAGACTGTTAGCCAATTGGGGAATCATATTTTATCAAATTCTGCCATAAAACAAATAACCGATTTGAACAACAAATATGGATCAGTACTATTTGAAAGTGAAATTGTCTTTGGTAAAGTAATGGAGATGATGGACACTTACCGATTTAAACCTCATGTTAGGAAATTTCTCTGCGGACTTGTTATCAATAAACGTTCATTAGAAAATGTCATCAAAAATGACACAAAGAGAAGAGGGTAGTGTTACGTACTTTATAATGTGTAAAGAATAGATGCAAGGGCAATTGGAAGAACAGCAGTGTTTCTTGACGCCCGGTTTTTTTTTTCGATTATTTATTCTGCTGATTGATTTTCCTGGTATAAAAGTGATGTAGATTTGTACCGATCATATGAATCTTGCAACTCTTGTGTCATGGAAAATTTGTCGGGATCGGCAGATGCCAACAAAATCTGATCGTTGTACCACTTTAACTCTGGTACGAGATTCAAGACTTTTTGGGATATGAGTTTCGGCTGCTCCCTTTGAGTACTAGTTGATATCAAGTCTTTGTCCACCTGTTCCAACACACGGAAAAGACTCGATGACTTCCTCAACAGAGTAGTATATTCTTTCGTCAATGTGGTTTCCTGCTTTGCCAATTCTTCATTCCTGGATACCATTTTTTGAAAATCCTTTTCTGTTGCCTCGGTCGGTATGGGAGCCATTGTTCCAAGGACTATTAAATTAGGCTTCGATTACTGTATCTAGAACGGTTTGTTGGGCCGATTGTCTTATACTATCAGACCATTTATGTTAATTTTACAGCACTAAATTTTATAGCCATGGTTTTTTCTTAACCAAAGGAATCAATGAGGCCAGACCAAATTTTCAAGAAGTTAACCATTCTGTAGTACTAAAAGGCGGGGTAACGCAAACACAGACTGGTGCTGAGTGCTTTGGAGGAGAGTGTTTGCAGAGACGTGGAACAAATAAAGAGTACATACATGTTCAAGATAAGTGTCATGTAAGACACAGTGGCAAAAATGACGGACCAAGGTTGTGTCGATGCTTGCCAAGGTTCTGAGCGCTCGTTAAAGTTCAGATTTAATAAACATCTGTGCGTTATTTAGGTGTTTGTCTCGACACTTGTGGATTTATTCTTCTGGTACAAGAAACTCTACTCTGTACAAGAAGCCAGGTTTTAAGTTGTGCCAGCTTTGTTGCCCACTCTAACGTGTCCAGATCTTATTTCGAACCACCTGATATTCACGTGACTACATTGCACTGTCGTTGCAAGTGACAATATTTTTGCTTTTGCAAAAAGTGAAAAAAAAAATACCAAAAAAAAAAAAGAAAAGAAAGAAGTGGGACCCAAAACTGTGGCTCTTTGAAGTGTTCGGCGGAGTCAACGTTTTTTGAAGATACGGAGGGGCAGAGGCCGGGACCGGCAACCGTTCTGTCAAACTGACTGCGTTTCCGGCCAGCACCTGATTCCACTTTGTACGTTCGCCTCAACAGTTGCTACACATGTTAAGTTTTGCTGCTTTTACACAGTTTTCCCTTCCTGGTAGTGGCAGTACCGGTTAAAGTAAAAAAATTGAACACGACAGTCAACTCCTGTGGGACATCCTACGGGCCATGCAGCTGCTTTCACTAGGCCCGACCGACTCTTTGCTACTCCTTTGAGTCCGGGAATCCTTTAAACGCTTCAAATGAAGCCGGAAAAGCCAGAACCAGAGCTGCTGCGATTCGGTTACGTATTTACCGTTCGTATTACACAACAAGTTTAGTAGTCCTGTCCACGGTTCTTGCGTGCTGCCGTAACTTTCCCTTTTACATACTCTGTCCATGTGCTGTCTCTTCTCACCGGGGGCACGCACACTTTTGCAACTTCGTTTGTTCAATTTTGCAGTAGAATTTCTTGTACGAAGCATATTCCCACAGTGTGTTTTGTAATTGTGTGGTACACAGGTGCTGAACATACATATTCGGTTGAAAAATTGTGTAAGTTCTCACTCAATTGAATCATCGCTCAAGATTGTTCTCTCTTTTTCTTAAAGGCTGTTCGTTGCGAGTAACAAGATACACCCAGATAGAAAAAAAGTCTGCATATATAAGGACACATGTTATTACTGTAGTTTCAAAAGCAACTTCATGGCTTTCCCTATTCCCTCTTAGTGTTTGGTTTGTCTGACTGAACATAAACGCACCACAACAAACCCACACCATAAATAAACTTTCAAAAATGGTCCAATCTGCTGTCTTAGGTTTCCCAAGAATTGGTCCAAACAGAGAATTGAAGAAAGCCACCGAGGGCTACTGGAACGGTAAAATCACTGTCGATGAACTTTTCAAAGTCGGTAAGGATTTGAGAGCACAGAACTGGAAGTTGCAAAAGGACGCCGGTGTTGACATCATTGCCTCCAACGACTTCTCCTTCTACGATCAAATCCTAGATTTGTCCGTTCTGTTCAATGTCATCCCTGAACGTTATGCCAAATACGAACTTCCATTAATCGACACTTTCTTCGCCATGGGGAGAGGTCTACAAAGAAAGGCTACCGAAACCTCAAATGCCGTTGATGTCACCGCTTTGGAGATGGTCAAATGGTTCGACTCTAACTACCATTACGTCAGACCAACCTTCTCTCACTCCACCGCTTTCAAGTTGAACGGTCAAAAGCCTGTCGACGAGTTCTTGGAAGCCAAGGCTCTAGGTATCCAAACCAGACCAGTTGTCGTTGGTCCAGTCTCCTTCTTGCATTTGGGTAAGGCTGACAAGGACTCCTTGGACCTTGCACCATTGTCTCTATTGGAAAAGCTTCTTCCAGCATACATCGAATTGTTAAAGAAGTTGGCTGCCGCTGGTGCCACTGAAGTCCAAATCGATGAACCAATCCTGGTTTTGGATTTGCCACAGAACGTCCAGGACGCCATCAAGGCTACTTACACCAAGTTGGGTCAAGAAGCTGGTCTACCAAAGATCACATTGGCTTCCTACTTTGGTACCGTCCTTCCAAACTTGGCCGCTATCAAGGGGTTGCCTGTCTCCGGTTTCCACTTCGACTTCGTGAGAGCGCCAGAACAATTCGAAGAAGTTGCTGCTATTGTTGGTGACGACCAAGTCTTGTCCGTTGGTATTGTCGATGGTAGAAACATCTGGAAGAACGACTTCAAGAAGTCTTCCGATTTCGTCAACAAGGCCGTTGCCAAACTTGGTAAGGACAGAGTTGTTGTCGCCACTTCTTCCTCCTTGTTGCACACTCCAGTCGACTTGGAGAACGAATCGAAGTTGAACCCAGAATTGAAGGGCTACTTCTCTTTCGCCACCCAAAAGGTTGCTGAAGTTGTTGTGATTGCCAAGAACGTTTCTGGTGCCGATGTCAAGGCTGCTTTGGACGCTAACGCTGCCTCCATCAGTGCAAGAGCCAACTCTACCTTCATCAACGACTCTACTGTCCAATCCAGAATTAAGGCTATTGACGCCAAGTTGTCGACCAGACAAGCTCCTTTCCCACAAAGATTGAACGAACAAGTCGAACAGTTCCACTTCCCATTGTTCCCAACTACCACTATTGGTTCTTTCCCACAAACCAAGGACATCAGAATTAACAGAAACAAGTTTGTCAAGGGCACGCTCTCTCCTGAGGAATACGAAAAGTTCATCAACTCTGAGATCGAGAAAGTTATCAGATTCCAAGAGGAAATTGACCTAGACGTCTTGGTTCACGGTGAACCAGAAAGAAACGATATGGTCCAATACTTTGGTGAACAAATCAAGGGTTACGCCTTCACCACCAACGGTTGGGTGCAATCTTACGGTTCCAGATACGTCAGACCACCTATCATTGTCGGTGACTTGTCCAGACCTGAAGCTATGTCCGTCAAGGAATCCGTATACGCCCAGTCTTTGACCAAGAAGGTCGTCAAGGGTATGTTAACCGGTCCAATCACCTGTTTGAGATGGTCTTTCCCAAGAGACGACGTCGACCAGAAGACTCAAGCTTTCCAATTGGCCTTGGCTTTGAGAGACGAGGTTAACGATTTGGAAGCTGCTGGTATCAGAGTCATCCAAGTCGACGAACCTGCTCTAAGAGAAGGTTTGCCATTGAGATCTGGTGCTGAAAGAGACTCCTACAAGGTCTGGTCTGCTGAAGCTTTCAGAATTGCCACTTCCGGTGTCGCCAACAAGACTCAAATCCACTCCCATTTTTGTTACTCAGACTTGGATCCAAACCATATCAAAGCTCTTGATGCGGATGTGGTTTCCATTGAGTTCTCCAAGAAGGATGATCCAAACTACATTGCTGAATTTTCCAACTATCCAAACCATCTAGGTCTAGGTTTGTTTGACATTCACTCTCCAAGAGTTCCATCCACTGAGGAATTCATCAGCAAGATCGACACTATCTTGAAGAGTTATCCAGCTGAGAAGTTCTGGGTTAACCCTGATTGTGGTTTGAAGACCAGAGGCTGGGAAGAAACCAGATTGTCTTTGACTCACATGGTTGAGGCTGCCAAGCACTTCCGTAACAAATACACCAAATAGGTTGTTTGGTCTATTTTGAACTATTTTAATCTCCCTTACAAAAACATTTTGGGCTACTTTCAAGAGGAGACGGTTTGAGTTAATGACATGTCAAGCCTTCTCTTCTTCGGATTCAACATCGGTGGTTTTCTTTATAAAATAAAATTGCTTTTATATTTTCTTTTCTGCATTTTAGATACTTTACTTATATAAATATCCCTGTATATTAACGCATTCAACATTCGTTTTAAAAAAGCACTTTAATGAGCTCTGATCTCTCTCTAGGTTAAAATTTAAAATCGTTTATTCGCATTGCGTTTTTTGTACAGACCATTACATAATAAAATCTGATTTGCTTTATCAAAAACTTATTCTAAGTACTTATGCCTCGCCGACTCTAGCAGCCCAAATCTCTTCTGCTTGGACAATGGTGGCGTGGTTGGCCTTCATCTTGTTCATAGTTTCGACGTATTCGTCATACTCGTCAGAGTCAAAAACAATCCCACCACCGGCTTGCAAGTAGGCAATACCATCTTTGAAAACCATGGTTCTTAGTGCAATACATGTGTCCATGGTTTTCCCATCGTAGGACCAGTTTCCAACAGCACCAGCGTAAACACCACGACGCTCGCCTTCCAGTTCTCCAATCAACTCCATAGCTTTAACCTTAGGAGCGCCGCTGACCGTACCTGCAGGGAAAATCGATCTAAAGGCGTCAAACCTCGTCTTATCTTGTCTTAAGGTACCACTCACCTGCGAAACCAAATGTTGCACGTGAGAGAACCGCTGTACAGTGAGTAGTTTATCTACGTTCGTGGTTAATGGGTCACACACACGGTTAATATCGTTTCTGGCCAAATCGACCAGCATGACGTGTTCGGCACGGTCCTTCAAGGAACCTTGTAATTCAGCTGCCAGTTCGTCATCTTCTTTAGAAGTTTTACCTCTCTTTATGGTACCTGCAATTGGATGAGTGATAACCTTGTTTTTAGAGTCAGATTTACACAGCAGCTCCGGCGAGGCACCAATTATTTGGAAATCCAAACAGTCAATGTAGAACAGGTAGGGTGAGGGATTGACAGTTCTCAAGTGTTTGTATATATTGAAGGGGTGCAAAGATGTGGGTCTGGCAACCCTCTGCGAAGGAACACCTTGGATAATATCACCCTTCTTAATGTGATCTTTCAATATACGGACGTGGTTTTCATAACCCTCCTGGCCGATATTTGAGGTGAAAGTTTGGTTCATTTTGATTGGGGGCTGCTCTGGGTATGGGATCGGGCTTGTTCTGTCCGTCAACTTTTCAATTATGGAGCTTATGATGCCAGTAGCCTGTTCGTACCCTTCTTCTAGGCTTGTTTCATTCAAATTAATGTTGTGAACAATTTGGAATCTTTGAAAGACGTTGTCAAATGCCACAATGGTGTCACAGAGCATCAAAAACGCTTCTGGTACTTTCAAAGTATCCTTTAGTGGTCTGGCCGTCTTTGGTTCAAAATAACGAACACAGTCGTAAGAAATGTAGCCGATTGCACCACCGCTTAGTTTTGGTAAACCTGGGATATTTTCAGCCAGTTTCAAAGACGACATCTCCTTTTCCAAGACCGAAAGTGGGTCCTCCTCAATCCCGTGGGTTGGACCTGTTTTAATAATTTTTCTTGGCGCGACCCCGATGAAGGAGTAACGATCCAAATCGTTATTAGTCTTCGCACCTTCCAACAAAAACGACTCCTTTCTTTTCGGGTTATTCAACTCGGCCAATTTCAAGTACGCGACATGTGGTGTCAAGTCTAAAGAGGGCAGGTAAGCGTACACTGGGTACATGTTTATGCTCTGGTCATCGTTCTCCTCTGCCAGCTGCTTCAGCTGTTCGAGATCCGGCTGAATTTTGATATTAGACACCATTGTACTCTTCCCTAGGATAATAAATCAACTGCGTTGCCAACAACGAAACACCAGACCAATCCACTGAACAGTTATAGCAGTAGCCCAAAAATGCTTGACTCAGCGTCATATACGCATCACGTTCGGTGACGAATTCGAGTATTTTTTTTTCACTTTTTGTCATATTCGTTGATGGTGATAAATACTGGAAATTTTCCCACTCGAAAGAAGAAAAAAGTGAAAAAAACAGGAAAAGAAGAGGTTCGAAGTCGAAAAGGATGTTGAGTGCTTCCAATTGTACCGAAGTACGCGTTGTAGGCAATTCGGTGAACAGTTCAATATCAAGGGAACACTTTTTTTCTCACCTTCCTACTACAGGTGTGCTTAATCGATCGCATCATAGGTGTCCTTTCAAATTTGGATAGCAATCAAATTTAAAAAACAAAACGAAACAAATAATAATAAAGATAAAATAAAACAACGACGTACAATCTTATCTACTACCCCTTCTTTTTTGAGTTATTGTTAGAGTAGTGATTTTGATACAGTTTCTGTTTTACAATTCATTAATACTATAAGGAAATAACGTTTATTTTCTATTCAAGTTTCTACACCGAATCTTTTTGAGGTCCGCAAGTTAACGTATTCGACTGCCCAAACAACAACCGATAATACAAAAAAATGGGTCAGATACTTTCTAACCCTGTCATTGATAAAGAGCACCATTCTGGTGCTGATCTCCTCACCGCGTTTGGGCTATGTGCCATGCAAGGGTGGAGAATGTCCATGGAGGACTCTCACATCGTTGAACCAAACCTGCAAGCGGAAAGCGACGATGACCATATTGCGTTTTATTCCATATTCGATGGTCACGGTGGTGCTGGTGTTGCTCAGTTTGCCGGCGAAAAAGTTTCCGGTATTCTACGAAGACAGGAAAGCTTCCAAAAGGGCAATTTGACCCAGGCTCTAATTGACACGTATTTGGCCACCGACGAAGAGCTATTGAAGGACCCTATCCTTAAGAACGACCACAGTGGGTGTACAGCGACGTCTATTTTGATATCGAAGTTGCAGAACGCACTTATCTGCAGTAATTCCGGTGATAGCAGAACTGTGTTATCCACCAAGGGTTACGCTAAGGCGCTGTCCTACGACCACAAGCCCACGCTGCTTAGTGAAAAGTCACGTATTATCGCTGCCGACGGGTTTGTAGAGATGGACAGGGTGAACGGTAATTTGGCGCTATCTCGTGCGATAGGTGATTTTGAGTTCAAATCGAACGAAGCCCTCGGGCCCCACGAACAAGTCGTTACGTGTGTTCCCGATATAATGAGACACACTCTTGATTTTGATGCGGACGAGTTTGTCATTTTGGCCTGTGACGGTATCTGGGATTGTCTGACCTCTCAAGAGTGTGTAGATCTTGTCCACTACGGTATAAAGCAAGGCGACATGTCCCTTAACGAGATTTCTTCCCGAATCATCGATACCTGCTGTTCCCCAACCACGGAGGGTACTGGTATCGGTTGTGACAATATGAGCATAACCGTTGTAGCTCTGCTGAGGGATTCAGAGACCACTGAGCAGTGGTTTGACAGAATAAGGGCGAAGAATTACGACTGTCCTATTTCGTTTGAGTTGAAGCGGAAGGTCATCTACAGTTACTACGAGTTCCCCGCCAACGAGTCCGTATTTGAGATCACCACGAAGAAACCACAGGAGAAATTCCATCAGGATGCCAATGGGAAGTACGACGACGAAGACACGGACAACATGGAAGTGGATGACACCGATGCTGACGAGAACACGAGCAACAGCATGAAGGCTCTTGGCGGGTTACCGCTAGAGGCACTTCTAGGGAACGGTATCCAGATAAACACTGGCGACAACGGCGGCGGCGCGTACCTAACGGGCAACCTAAGTGACATGTTAGCGTCATTCCGGAAAGTCGCCGCTGGGGGCAGACTGGACAACGGTGAAGATGCCGACGACGACCACGCCGACGCCGAGCAAGACAACACTGATGAGCATGACGAAACCCATAACTAAAAGTAGAGAAAGGCCAAGAGTGAGGAATTCAAAGATCCAACAAAGAAACACTGTAATGTATAGTGGTATACGCTTCCCTCATCCTTCCTCCAGAGTAGTACTATGTAGTATATTTCTTTCCCCCATATTTAACAAACAGTAACATACGCTAACCTTCTTTTTGCCCTCTCGAGGCGGAGTCTGCGATCGGAGAGAAACCGCTGTTCTCCGGCTGTTCCAGCTGCTGCCACGTCGAGACACACCGTGTCTCATCGGGTGTTGCTTCGGAAGAAGTCACTTTGCCCCTTTCGGTGTGCCGCATCGCCCAGAAACCGCCGCAGAGAGGAGGTCGAGATGAGCTGATGCCAACGAAAAACAACGTCAAAAAAAGAATAAGAAAAAGAAGCGAATCACCGCAAACTGCGCTATTCGCTTCTCATCCACCACCTGGTGCATCTCGCTTGAGCAACCCTGTTGTGGCGTATCTTCCAGTGGAACTAAGAATGCAATCCATACGCACATTCACGTATACATATATATATGCAAATACTTCTGCGTCATTTCGCTTCTTAGTATACTGGTATCTTGCTTTGCGTGTGTAGCTTACTGTTCAGGATTACGTAGTATCTGAAAACATAAGGAGAAACGTGAGATTAAAGAGGGTAGAAAAGTTCTACAAATTTTAAACTATTGTCCCGCTGACCTGCTACACAAGCCTGGTCATCTAATCACACACGAGCACATTCACGCAATCTCCTCCTGGAGGTTAACCGGGTTGTCTTTTGGTACTTCGTGGTATTTTGTGTTTCTTTCGTTGCATTTTTTGCTTCTTTTCACGCGTGCACTTTTTTCCTGTTTCCGGAATTTGTCGTCGTCGCAAATCTCAATGGAGCACACAAGATATAAGATGACCGTTCCTGATTTCAACGCTGTTCGTCCCGGGGTAGCATTGGCCCCGAGGACTGACACACTGCACACAGCCACGAACACATTCTTTGATCATACTACCGATACACAAGATAATACACCCTGCAAGTCCCGCTTACCCATCATGAATTTTGAAGCAACAGGAAACTCTGGTGTTGCAACAACCAACTCGGAAACTGTCCCCAGCGAACCGCTGAACTTCACGGCGCGTGATATTGCACAGGAGAGTGCACAGGAGGATCCAAGCAAGAAGAACCCGTCCTCGTGGGACCCGATGGACGATATTTTGCTGAGACACCTGAAAGAGGTTAAGAAGATGGGCTGGAAAGAAATCGCACAGTACTTCGTAAACAGGACTCCGAACGCGTGCCAGTTCAGGTGGAGGAGGCTCAAATCAGGGAATTTGAAGTCCAACAGAACCGCGCTCGTAGATGTAACTGAATTTCCAGGTGAAATTAAGATTCTCAACCCGATGGCAAACGTGGCCTCAGACTCGGATAGCACTCCCACTGTCAGCAACAGAAAGAGGAAAACAACAACTACAAAAAAGACTGGCCCCGTTCAGACAGATAAATATGCCCTGCCATCGGTCCCAGGGGGGAACAACGGGTTTATGCCACCAGTCGCGAACGCTGCAAACAGTCAGCAGTTTACACCTCTGGCGCCACTAAATCCACAAACTATCCCTACTGATGGGTACCCAATGTGTGTGCCCGGCCACTACAATCTGCCAGCTTCACAGGTGCAAAGCTTCTTTTCCCCAAGAAACTCAGTGGTTATGGCACCGGGTCCTGAGGAATCTCAATCCTTCGCTAAACCAAGGTCATATTCCCACTCTACTGTAAAACCACTGCATTCGTTCCCCATGAACCATGTGCCCAATCACATCAATACGACGGGTATTGTAGAAGCTGAAGGGGATAATGTGGGCTACGTACCAAAGGTGTTCGTCAAATCCAGACGTGCATCCGCGATACCGCCTGTAATCACTCCAGAAAGCTCGATGCTGTCCAGCCAGTCGTTCACCAACGCCTTGAACACCACTCTGAACAGCACTAAATCCAGGAAAAACTCCGTTGTCAATGGCTGGTCCAGAAGATCCTCATTCAACGTAAACAGCTCCACCTCTTCAAGAAGATCCTCCATTATTATTGCTCCGAACTCACTGTCCAACTCGTTCAGCAACGGACAACTGCATAAACCTTCCTCTAAGCAAAGAAGGGAGTCGGTAATCAAACCGCACAAACAAACAGCACCAAACATGAGCAGTCATAACTTGTTCCCAAACTCGTACAGTTTTGTTGACATGCCAGATAGAGTCCAGGGACAAACACAAGCAGCCTCATGGTCTATCGAGGAGGACCAACTCCTACAGGAGAATAGGACGAGAAACTTGTCACTTTCCGAATTGTCCGTGTTGCTGCCAAAGAGGTCCGACATGGATATACAATTCAGAATCAACGTTTTGAAATCCCAGGAGGCCGTTTCCTCATCTTCCAACTCTCCAAGCCCACCAAGTACAGCCCAGCAACATCAAAAGACGCCACTGCATCAGTCAGAATACCTCTCGCCAAGCCAATCACCAAGGAGATCGCTTATCTTGGATCATGCAGCTGACAACGCAATAGATGACGACGAAGAGACCGTGTTTGAAGTCGATGAGGATTACCGACGGAAGACATGCGACCTATCAACGAACAGGTCTGCATCGTCGCAATCGTCCAAGGATATTTCACCAACAACATTTTCGAACGAAGATACGAATTCCGTGTCCAGTACCGTGACAAGCCAGGGGGGGAATGTCAAAATCCAGGATTATTCGCATATTATCGGTGCTCCCAGAAGAAGTATGCACGAAAATAACCACAACATGCAACTACCGAGCATCAACACGATATTGCAATCAATGCGCTGAGAGTCAAAGGAATAATGTAGATACTTCCCTGGCTTTCTAATACGAATAATGTAAACTTATATAACAAGGTATAACAACTGATGTGAGCTAGACTCCTTATCACATACGCCTCCCCCCCCCCTGCACAGTAACAGTGTCTTGACAGCCATTGCCCCATCAGGATCACGTGCGATTACTTGCGCACTTTCCGTGTAAAGTGATATTGAACTCTGTCGTTATTTGGATAAATAAAATATATATTATATTTTTCACTTAATGCGTTGTTCTTTGCCGGAATACATTTACGTAGCCGCATTGTGACTTGCAAGCTTGCGTTTAGCCCAATACCCTCCCGCTGCTCTAACAACTAGCATCATGTCTTCAACCCCTCCAGGTGGCCAACGTACTCTACAGAAGAGAAGACAAGCCCAGACTGCAAAGGATAAACAGGCCAAGCAGACACCAACTTCCGCGAGAACCGCTGGTCATGGGGGTTCTTCTAACTCCATCCTGAAGATCTACACGGATGAGGCCAATGGGCTGAGAGTGGACCCATTGGTGGTTCTGTTCCTAGCTGTCGGCTTCATTTTCTCCGTTGTTGCTCTGCATGTCATTTCCAAGGTTACTGGTAAACTTTTTTAAAGAGAGTGGCTGAAACTATCAACCGTTGATTGAGTGAGACAAAATTTCTTCACTTCAGCTTATTCAAATGTATATGTACTAGTATATATCTACGAACTATGTGGGTTAAATGATCGTTTAATTATTAAGATTTCAGAATTTTCTTATTTTGAGTATCGACATGACTTGCTACGCCCTGGTAATCAGCTTGTGGTTGACATATCATTTTGATATCAGTATACAATTAAACAGACGTATATACAGGGTTGTTGCCTTTATCACTTTCAGTATTTCAGTAGCTTTTGGTAAACCATGTTATCTGTTTCATCACAGTACTTGTATCCCAAGTCTTCTAAGAACTTTTGGAAAGTCAAGTTTTCCTTTGGTGGAACAGACACACCAGCCAGCACTTTCCCGATATCGGCACCGTGATTTCTATAATGGAATATAGTTAGGTTCCATGACTCACTCAACCCTTGTAAAAACTTCGTCAGGGCACCCGGTCTCTCTGGGAACTCGAATGAAATGATTTTTTCGTTAGGAACCTTGGATGCGCCTCCTACCAAATATCTCCCATGAGACTTTGCTAGTTCGTTGTCAGATATGTCGACAGCTTCGAAGCCGATACTGTGCAATTGCTGCACGACCTGCTTGATCTCTTTCTCGCGGTCGACCACGCTGAACGAGGTGTAGATGAATGCCTTTGGCACATCGCTTGTCGATTCGTGACGGTGTTCGTTGTAACGGTACGAGAATTCGGTAACCGCTCTTGGGTGAATAATCTTCTGCAATTTCTTAAACGATCCTGGCACGTCTGGGATGGTGACCAACAAAAACACCTCTTTGCCCTCACCGAGGACGGCACGTTCGGACACAAACCTCAGTCTGTCGAAGTTCATGTTGGCACCTGACAGGATTGGCACGTAAGTGTGTTTGGAGTGATCAATCTCTGGGTGTAAGTGCGTGATGTACTTCTTCATACCTGCCACAGCCAACGCACCTGAAGGTTCGACGATACTCCTTGTATCCTCGAAAATGTCCTTTACCGCGGCACAAATTTCGTCCGTGTTTACCAATACGACTTCATCGACGACGTCTTGAGAAATTCTAAAAGTTTCCTCACCGATCAATTTAACTGAAGTACCATCTGCGAAAGTACCCACTGATGGCAATGATGTTCTCCTTCCCCTTTGCAAAGACGTGTATAAAGTGGACGCATCGAAAGTTTCAACACCGATGATTTTGATATGAGGTGCGATTCTCTTCAAGTAGGCACCTACACCGGCGACAAGTCCGCCGCCACCGACGGGGACAAAGACTGCGCCAATCTTGTTTGCAATGTGGACCTGTCTCAATATCTCCATGGCGACTGTACCTTGACCAGCAATGACGTATGGGTGGTCGAACGGTGGGATGTTCGTTAGACCGCGTTCCTTTGACAGTTTAGTACACTCTGCTTTGGCCTCGTCGAAGTCGTTACCGTATAGCACGACTTGGGACCCCAACCTGGAGACGTTTTGGTATTTGATCGATGGGGTGGACACGGGCATGACGATTGTCGCTGGGATATCCAAATGTTTGGCAGCAAAGGCAACACCTTGTGCGTGGTTACCAGCAGAACAAGCGATGACACCTTGGTTTTTCTGTGTATCGTCCAATTTCGCCATCATGTTGTAAGCACCACGCAATTTGAAGGAGAACACAGGCAGCAGATCCTCTCTCTTCAGTTGAACGTTTGTGTTGAGACGCGATGAGAGTCCGACACCGTGGGACATTGGTGATTCGTCTATAACGTCATAGACAGATGATCTAAGCACGAGACGCACGTAATCTGGCGTGTTATCCGTCTGCAGTTCATCCAGCTTCAATTCTGAGTGCAGTTTCACCAACGAGGGGGACAGTTGTTGGTGGAACAGTCTTCCGGTGGATTTAACCGTTAGACGCAGCGCGGTGGCCGTTGCACCGCGCGGCAGGGCCAGCGCCAGGGGGGTTGCCCGCAACAGAGCAGTACTGGACATTAAGGTGAGTGTGTGCAAGTTGTTTCTTCCTCTGCGGGAACCTCTTGGTGTTCAGCAGGAGCGTTTGCCAAGGAATTCAATTGATATGCACAGATACCAGATAGTGAACAAAATAACCATCTGAGGTCATTATTTACTTTCTCGAAAATTTTCCGCAGCGGGAACGACGAAGGAAAAAAAGAAAAGAAAGGAAAAGTGAGGCGTCTGGCGGTCACATGCTCGAATTGCGAGCAGCAGCTACTGACCATCAAAGAGCAACAACGACCACACTGAAGTACATCGTTGGTCTGGGGAACACATATTGTTAAAGAATATACACATATATAGTTAAAGCGAAAATTATTTGAGAATTAGTTATTATTATTATTATTATTATTATTACGATTATGATTTTTATGATTACTATGTGGCCCCCCTCACTTATATCGGTTTCAGACAGTTGAGCATTGGCAGCTCTGTAGACGCAGACAGCTCTTTATTGGACTTATTGATCCTTCCAATTGAACTGTCCTGCATACCAGAAGTCCCCGTCTCCATATCTTCATTCTGTGAGAAATTAAAATCCTTTAGCAAGTCAGCAGACGTGACAGTCACCGATGGTGCGAACACGGTGGAAGGTTTGTAAGACCCCTTGTGAATATCGTTCCCTGACATAAAAAGAGTCCAATCTATAAACGGTGCAGTGGGAAGAAACTAGGCACACACCACGAGCTCTCTCCTACAGCAAATAAAATGCACTTAGCTAGTATTTGGGAGTCGAGCATTCTCTCATCCTCCTACCCACCTTATATATACGTATACATCACTGCAAAGGAGGGGGGGGGGTACAAGACGGAATAGAAATGAGCTGATGACTGATTGATACAATCAACTCTCGAAGTGTCCAGAAAGCGGCACCTGATTACAATAAGGTTTCCCTTTTCTCGCACCCACCCACTCTCTGCACTGTTCAAAGCCCAACTCTGGACGCACAGCGCAGTACGGTCAAACCCCTCACCCCTCCCGCAGACACACACTGAATCTAGTACTCACTGAGGGATCATGTCATGTCCCCTTTCGGAGATGCCGAGAAACCCGCTGAGGGGTTTTTTCTGCGCTTCGTCGAAAACGAGACGCGCGTTCGGAGATACGCGGGCGGGGAAGAGTGATTCCGCGGAGAGAGGCCCACGCTTCCTTGCGCTTTCCCCTTTGGGAAGACGCTTCTTTTCCTTTCTTTCCAGAATTTCCCCGAATGGTACAAGAGTGTGTGGGTGCTGACAGAGAACGAGTAGAGTGGGTGTGGGTGCCTGTGTTATCGAAACATATTGCATCGTGATAGTCCCACACCACAGGAGCAGTCTTTGTCATGTTATTTGACTTCGAGGGCATGCAGGAGGCCCAGACCAGACACTCTTGTAGGGTTCACCGTGACGACACACACACACATTCCTCTGGAGGTTGTCCTCCGAAAAGTACTGCACGGGTTAAGAACCAGGCAAGGAACGTTCTGTCTCCGCGTCTTTGAATGTAGGTAACGTGTATGTGATAGATATGTACAATTGTAGAGGGAACGAAGTTCCCGCATTCATTCGGAAACGATGGACTCGGGCTCTTCCGGATCAATCGGGAATATCTTGTCTGGGTTCATTATCCGCTTTGGGTCAATGGCTATCTTGATTCTTCTCATGAGGTCTATCGGCGTGTCCCCCAACTCGTCGTGCAGGTACGTTCTCTTACCAATACCGACCCCATGCTCCCCAGTACATGTACCCTCAGCGTACAGGGCCCTGTGGACCATATGTCCCACTATTTTCTTGACCCTCTCGAGTTCGTCTTTGTTCGTGTACACAATGAACGCGTGGAAATTCCCGTCCCCAGCGTGCCCGACAATTGCATTAATCAACCCACTCTTGTCCATTTCCTCCTTCGTCTCTTGGATCACTTTAGCAAATTTAGAGATGGGTACAGCAACGTCAGTGGTCCAGATACGTGCCCCAGGGGACTTGAGTTTCCCCTGATCGAGAACAGACCACAGAGCGACTTTCCGCGCCTCCCAGAGTTCCTCCTTGGCCTCCTCGTCAGCTGCAAACTCGAATTTCTGCGCGTGGTTCAAGTGTGAGATCTTCTTCATCTCACCGACAAGCTCGTCAATGACCGTCTGCGTCGTGCCGCCGATCTTGAAGAAGATCGTGGACGTCTCTAACCAGTCGTTTCTTGGGGTCGCGTCGTTCACGTTGATCAGGTGCATCATGTTGTCGTCGAGCAATTCCATCGCGTTGACGTTGATCCCCGCCTGAGTGATGCTACTCGAACAAGCGGCCGCGTCAGCGATGCTGGGGAAGGAAACGACCACAACGGTCTCGAACCGCGGCTTCACGTGTGTCTTCAACGTGACCTCCGTGACTATCCCCAATGTGCCCTCACTCCCTGTGAATAAACCGTTCAAGTTGTACCCTGCACTGGATTTCTTGGGGCGTCTTTTCGTCCGTACAATAGACCCATCGGGGAGCACAACGGTAAGATTGAGTACGTTTTCCTTCATTGTCCCGTAACGGTATGCCTTTGTCCCCGAACACGAGTTCGCCACACACCCAGCGATCTGTGCGCCGGGTCCCGGGTCACACCCGAACAGCAACCCTTGATCGTTCAAGAAATCTTGGAGGTCCTCCCAGGGGAGCCCGCCTTGCACCGTGACGTCGAGGTCTGTCTTATCGAATTTGATGATGTTGTTCATGTATTTCGAGATATCAATGGATATTGTAGGGTTTCTCGTGGGCAAGTAGTGCCCCTCGAGAGACGTACCACCTGAAAACGGTACGATGGGCACGTTGTACTCGTGACATAGAGCGACGATCTGGGACACTTGATCTGTGGTGTGTGGGAATAATACGATAAGGGGTCTCTGTTGCGGGGTAGGGTGGTGTGTGTTGAAGTCACTATCCGAATGCTGTTCTAGTTCCCCAGGTGAATGAGTGAAATTATCCTCGTTGTTCTCCAGTACAGCTTTCAACTTTCGAACAAGTTCTGCAATCTCCTTTTGATCGGTGTTGTACCTCAGGGGTTCCAACTCCTCCAATTTCGTAACAGATTGATCATTAATAATCTGGTGTTTATGGCCAATAAGTTCCTTCACTTCAGCGCTCTCATGAGCGACCACATACTTTTCCCACCGTTTAAACTCCTTCGACTGTGACAGCAAATACCCTAGACACCCAGCCGCACCAGCGACAACGACCGCCTTCCCCCAACTCCTAGAGGGGGGACTCTGCCCACCGGTGACGTACCCTCGCGACCCTGATGGAAGACGTACCCGTAGCACCTGTAAACTACTCCGCGACCAGGGACGACGCAGGGGCGTCCTCAACGCAATTCCTAGAGTCATCCTGAAACAACCAGTACGGGAATTTACCAACTGTGTGACAAACGGGCACTGTACTGCCTCTACATCCTGGACCCTGAGTCACCACAGCTTTTTTAGTCACCACACTGCCCAAACGTTTATATATACCGAGTCGTCGTTACTGTGCTGTGCTGTGCTGTGTGATGTACCTCAAGAGTATTTAAGGGGTAGATCCCTTTCCCCCCCACCCCCCACGTCTTGAGCACAACCCGCCACGCATTCAGCCGAAAGAGGAAATAGCGTGGGGGTGGGTCCTGGGGCCCGGAGAAAGCGGAGGAGAGCGGAGAAAGCGGAGGAGAGCGGGGATACGCACGTGACAGCAAACGCATCCAGCACGTGGCCCTGCCTCACCACCCACGCACCCACGCACGTGACACCATTTCCTCCCGACCACGTGCCACGGCACCAAAAAAGCCCCCCGCACGGAAAACACCCAGTCACCCGGTCACCTGGTCACCCACAGCGAGCCTCCGCCTAAAACCCGTGCGGGTGGGCCTCACACCGCACAGCACAGCAACGCTCCCAGCACCAGCTGCAGACCACCCCCCACCACAGCAACGACGACCAGAACGCTGCGAAGTGTGTGACCCTCTCGAGAGGGAGGCGATGCCGCACACGTGTCTCCGCAGGGCGTGTAGACTGAGAGCGTGAGCAGTCATCGAGACAGTAAGGTAAGGTAAGTCACACCGCGTCTCTCTTTGCATCTTGCATCTTGCATGTGTGTATATATATTGGGTGCTGTTGTGTTTTCCGTTCCCTGTCTTGATCAAGAACAGAGCAGCAGCAACAACGCGTAGTAACGGGGACAATGTCGTACAGGATTAGCACGGGGAGAGGCGGGGCAGGGAACATATGCAGTAGTAGTGAGAAAGTGTCGCCCAAGATCATCGCGCAGGGGTCTCAGACGCCAAGTATCTTGCAGCCCGTGTATTCCACAGGGCGTGGTGGCGCGGGGAACATGAGGAGGAATGTGGATCCGAAAGTGACGAGGCGAGCTCAGGATGTGGATGTGTCCTCGGATGGCGGTGCCGGTGCTGCTGCTGAGGATACAATCTTGGAGGATGAGGATTTTATTGGGGCACCGACCGCGGGGGATGAGGATTTTATACCGCCGCTGACGAACGAGGATCTGTACGAGGAGCAGGGGAATAATGGGATCGCAAACGTGCTGAATACAGTGAGGTCGACGTTGTCGCCCATCGGTAGTAACGTCACCGCGTCGAGGAATCACAGGCGGTCGAGTGGTGGACACTCGTCATCCGTGGAAACGGTGAGGGAAAACGCGGACGCTGCTGCCGATGCCGCTATCGCTTTTGAAAGAGACGATGTGGAGCAGGAACAAAGCAGACTGCTAGCGAGAACAACTTCAAGGGACCGTAGTAGGAAACACCACCACCAGAAGAAGTTGCTGAAGAGCAGGAGGGAGTCCAACTCGGGGAAGCCACCACCACCGATCGTCATTGGCCGCGGCGGCGCAGGGAACATCGTGTCCCCAATAACCAGCACAAGGTCAGGAGGTTCAGCAGGTGCAAGATCCAAAACGAAAAGGACAAACAACAACAACAACAATGATAATAACATTCCAGAGGGGGACAAGAAGAAAAACAAGAAGGGCATCTTCTCCTCAATAATAAATATATTCGCATAAATAAATACAAACAGGCACTCACATTCAACACCTCACTTCAAGCGGCTATTTTCTCCGATACACCGCGACGGCGGTCCAATAACCCGCCGTCTCCTGGAAGGTAGCTCACTCCATCCAGGAACTCGTCCACGGACTTGGCACACTTACGGCCCTCTTGGATCGCCCATACAATTAGCGACTGACCCCGTCTGCAGTCACCAGCAACAAACACGTTCTCCAAAGGGTGATCACCCCCATCACTGTACTTGTAAGGTTCAGCAGCATCCGTCTGGATGTTGCCCCTCTCCGTGACTGCGATTTTACTCTCGGCAACAGACACCAACGAGGGTCCAGTGAACCCCATGGACAACAAAACCAGGTCTGCCTCGTACACTTCCTCCGTATCGGGCAACTCAGACATGACCCACCGGCCACCAACGCGAGTCCATTCCACTTTCACAGTCCGAATCCCAGTGACTTTGCCAGCGGAGTCTCCCAAAAACTCCTTCGAGAGAATGCAGTACGCGCGCGGATCGTTACCGTACCGCTCACGGACCTCCTCGTGCCCGTAATCAACCCGCATGATCGCAGGCCATTGGGGCCACGGATTCGTGGACTTTTGCCGCCGTGCTGCAGCAGCAGGCATCAGCTCGAAATTCAACACACTCTTCGCCCCGTGGCGAACACAGGTCCCAAGACAATCGTTCCCCGTGTCACCACCACCAATCACAATCACCTTCTTCCCGGCGATCCGCGAACGCACTTGCGACAGAAGCTTGTCCGATGATAGTAGCCCGCGCGTGTTCAATTCCAATAGACTCATTGCAAATTCGATGTTCTTGTACGCGCGGCCCTTTATCGCCAGATCCCGCGGGATGGTGGACCCGATCGCAAACACCACTGCGTCGTACTCAACCTTCAACGACTCAAGGGTAACATCCTTGCCCACCTCAACGTTCGTCACAAACTCAATGCCTTCGTCCGCCATCAAATTCAACCGCCGCTCGACAATTGTCTTATCCAGCTTCATATTCGGGATACCGTACATCAATAACCCACCACATCGGTCCGCCCGCTCATACACAGTAACGTTGTGCCCGATCTTGTTTAATTGGTCCGCACAGGCAAGACCAGCTGGACCAGACCCAATGATCGCCACTTTCCGCGACGTCCTCTTCAGTGGCCGTTGTGGCTGCATCCACCCGTTCTTGTACCCGGTCTCGATGATCTGTCTCTCAATAGACTTGATACCAACAGGATCCTCCGAGATCCCTAGCGTACACGAACCCTCACAGGGCGCGGGACATACCCGCCCAGTGAACTCGGGGAAGTTGTTCGTCCTCAGTAACGTTTCCAGTGCCAGCTTCCACTCGCCTCCTGCTACGAAGTTGTTAAATTGCGGAATCTGGTTCGAGACAGGGCAGCCATATTCCAGGTCAGACTGGCAGAAGGGCGTCCCACAGTCCATGCACCGCAGCGCTTGTGTCTTGATGTCTTTCGTGGAAAGACCGTTCTGGAATTCCAACCAGTCACCTAACCGCTCAGAAGCGGGTGTTGTGATCTGTGGCAACTTGTGCTTGAATTTGACAAAGTTCGGAACCTTCTTCCGAGGAGTTTTGCCCTGGACAATGTAGTCCTCAATGTCTTGCAATTTGGGTTCAGATAGGGTCGAGCCGTTCGAGATAGCTTTCTTAGATTTGCCGCCGTTGGCGATAGAAGAAGTCTGCTGGCGACTCTCTAACTTGACAGACAACAAGGCCTTCTTGTAGTCCGTAGGGATTACCTTCACAAAATTGCCAATGTGCGAAGCTAAATCACTTAGGAGCTCTTGCGCCCGTGGCGAACCAGTCTTTTCCAGATGCTCTTGAATCATCTGTTCCACATACTGAGCATCCTCATGATCCAGTTCAGCCTCCAACTCGATCGTGTCCTTGTTAATGCTAACCTCAAAGGATCCCTTGTTCTGCACATAACAGTAAATGATACCACCGGTGGCACCAGAAAATGCATTGACCGATGTCATCTCAGTGAGGACAACAGCCCGACCACCAGTCATGTATTCAAATGCATTGTTACCTGTGACTGCCTCGATGCAAATTTCAGCACCAGAGTTACGAACGGCAAATCTTTCGCCAGCAGAACCAGAGATGAACGCTTTACCTGATGTAGCTCCGTAGAAACAAGTATTACCCACGATGACGTTTTCAGCGCTGGTCAATTGTGAGTACTGTCCGGGCTTGATTACCAAAATACCACCACTCAGACCCTTACCAACGTAATCGTTGGCATCACCTTTCAAATTGAACGTTATACCAGACGGCAAGAATGCACCAAATGACTGCCCTGCATGTCCATGGAAATTAACGACAATTGTGTCTTTGGGCAGACCGTCCTCGCCAAACTTCTTGGAAACCATGTATCCGAGCGTAGGACCAACAGCCAAGTCAGTATTGATCAACTTGATGTTATCAATAACAGTCGAAAGCCCTTTGCTCAGAGATTTTTCTGCCCTCTCAATCAGAATGTTGTCTATACGACCCTCCCGTTTGATATCCTTGGGTGTTGTGCATCTGATATCAACATCCTTTCTGATGGTGTAAGATGGTTTTAAAATGGCATCAACATTGAGCAAAGAGGTCTTGGAACCTAGGTCTCTTCTTTTCCTCAATTTTTCTGTACGACCAACCATCTCGTCAATGGTACGATATCCGAGTTTGGCCATTATCTTCCTCAAATCCTCAATCAAGTTGTAAAAAAAATTGATGACATGTTCTGGTTGGCCGTCAAACTTGCTTCTCAAATAGGGATCTTGGGTAGCAATGCCAACGGCACATGTGTTCAAATGACACTTCCTCAACATGATACAACCCATCACAATCAATGGGATTGTTGCCAAAGTGAACGACTCTGCACCAAGTAAAATAGCAACAGCGATATCAAAACCTGTACGCAACTGACCATCTGTCTGCAAAACAACCCTCTTTCTCAAATCGTTCAGAACCAGAGTTTGTTGTGTTTCAGCAAGACCCAACTCCCAAGGACAGCCAGCGTGCTTGATGGAGGTCCATCTAGCAGCACCAGTCCCACCGTCATGGCCAGATATGGTAATGTAATCTGCTTTAGCCTTTGCTACGCCTGAGGCAATAATTCCTACACCAACCTCGGACACCAACTTCACGGAGACTTCGGCAACAGGATTGGCACACTTCAAGTCGTATATCAACTGTTTCAGATCCTCAATAGAATAAATATCGTGATGTGGAGGCGGGGAAATTAAACCGACATTCGGGGTAGAGTGTCTGGTCTTGGCAATATCCTTAGAAACTTTATGAGCAGGTAACTCACCACCTTCACCCGGTTTAGCGCCCTGGGCTACTTTAATCTGCAATTGGTCCGCATCAGATAAGTAGTAGGAGGTCACACCAAATCTCCCAGAGGCAACTTGCTTGATCGAAGATCTCATGGTATCACCATTTGGCTGAACTATGGACCGTTCGGCGTCTTCTCCACCTTCACCGCAATTAGATTGAGCCCCGATACGATTCATAGCAATGGCTAAAGTAGTATGGGCCTCTTTGGAGATAGATCCGTATGACATGGCACCAGTTGTAAATCTTTTCGCAATGACAGTCCACGGTTCGACCTCCTCTAATGGAATCTCTTGTGAATTTTCGTAATCTAATTCCAGTAAACCTCTTAATGTGCAGTCTCTGATGACTTCCATTTCTTTCTTGATGTATTTCTCCCATGCATCATTGTTCTTGTTTTTGACAGAGTCTCTCAAATTTGCAATGGCAGACGGGTCATTAACATGTTTAAATCCGCCATGTCTCCAATGGTATTCACCATTACTCAAAACCTTGACTGAAGGAGGAGCAACGGCATTATCGGGCAATGGGAAACCGCGCTCATGCAAAGAGAAGGCATCCTGAGCCAAAATTTCGAAGGAGGCACCTTCGATTCTCGATGCAGTACCAGTGAAACATAGATCGACCACTTCTTTCGACAAGCCCAAAGCCTCAAATATTTGAGCACCTTTGTAGGAGGCTAGCGTGGAAATACCCATCTTGGACATAACTTTCATGATGCCGTGGTCTACGGCATATATGTAGTTGGAAATTATTTCATCATCACATAGTCTTGTTTCATTGTCATCCTTGGTGGTGTCTCGAAGCAGATTTTGCTTTTTCAAGGTTATTAACGTTTCCATGGCCAAGTATGGATGGATTGCATCACACCCAAAGCCCAAAATCAAACAGAAATCGTGGATTTCTTTGGCTTCACTTGTCTCCAAAACAAGAGCAACTTTGGAACGGGTTTGTTCTCTTATCAAGTGATGGTGGATGGAAGACACCGCGATAAGAGACGAAATGGAGACTCTGTCTTTGGAGATCATTCTATCGGAAATTACAATAACGCGTTTGTGTTCGCTTTCAAGCAAACGGGATGCCTCGCGATTAATGCGGTCTATAGTATCCCGGTAACCAGATAATCCCTCCTTCTTGTCAAAGGTAATGTCTATTGAGCCCACTGCCCATGAAGAGTGAATTTTTTGCATATTTGTGATGGCCAAAAACTGCTCTTTATTCAGTATTGGTGTCTCCAATTTCAAACGTGCGCATTGTTTTGCAGAAACCTCTAACAGATTACCTTGTGGCCCGATAAAGCATTCGGTTGACATTACGTTGGCCTCCCGGATTGGGTCAATTGGTGGGTTTGTGACTTGCGCAAACAGTTGTTTAAAATAATCATAAAGAAGGACCGGTTTTTCGTTCAAACAAGCCAATGGGGCGTCATTACCCATCGAACCCAACGCTTCACTGCCAGTCAGGGCCATTGGAGATAACAACAGACTGATTTGTTCAAAAGTAAAACCATTTGCCAATAACAGTTCGTTATTTAGCGTAGAACGATCTTGGCCATTTGGAGAAGAGTCTAAAGCTAATTCTTTGATCAAAGACGGTAGAGTGATAGTCTCACTTTCTAACCATTTAGAAAAGTTTTCGCTTGTAGCAATCTCCTTCTTCAGACCATCTTGGTCGACGATAGAACAGGTTTCAGTGTCTACTAAAAATAAATCACCCGGGTTTACATTACCCTTGGTGATTACTGTGCTGTCATCTAGAGTCTGAACAACCCCAACTTCCGAGGCACAAATAATTTTCTCATCGTTGGTCACGTAATACCTACAAGGTCTCAACCCGTTTCTATCAACGCGTGCACCAATGTACCTTCCGTCTGTGAAATTCAAAAGAGCAGGTCCATCCCAAGGTTCCATTAGACAAGCGGCCCAATCGTACCAGGCCTTCAACTGTGGGTCCATATCCTTTCGGTGAGCTTCTGGCACCATCATCATGACGGCTTCTGGCAAAGATCTCTCGAGTACCAATAGTTCGAGCATGTTGTCTACAGCGGCAGAGTCTGAACCCTTATCTGGGATAATTGGGAACAATTTATCCAAGCTTGCCAACTGACTCAATTTCTCGGAAGACATATTCCCCTCACGAGCCTTCATCCAATTTATGTTCCCCCTTAGGGTGTTTATCTCACCATTGTGGGCCAGCCAACGTAGAGGTTGCGCCCTGTCCCAAGACGGGAAGGTGTTTGTGGAGAATCTGGAATGAACAAGACCCAAGTAAATTTTGAACTCTGGATCAGAAAGATCCCTCGCGTAGTATTGGAATACCTGTGTAGGTGTCAACTGACCTTTGTAAACTATTATTTTATCACTTAGCGAACAAATATAAACCTTCGCATTATCGTGATCATATATCTGTTCTGTTCTCTTCCTGAACACGTACAATCTATGCTTCAATGTGATTGATGGCTGGTCCAGATTATCTGCTGCTACGATCAACGGCTGGATGACCACTTGTGGTTCAGATTCCCTGGTGGCAGAGTTCAAAATTGTGCTATCAACTGGAACTATTCTCCAATCAACAATAGTTAACCCAGTCTCAGACGCAATATCATTCCAAGTTTGCTCATTGAAGTAGAGAATGTTATGAAGAAAGATATTCCCTATGGCGTATTCTCCCTGCTTCAAAGTCTCCTGTTTGAATTCTCTTTTAACGAACTCGTGTGGGATGCTTAACAGTATCCCGGCACCGTCACCGACACCTTGATGAGCAGCACCTCTATGGGCCATGTTGACAAGAATAGAACGGGCATCTTCCAAGATATCGTGTCTTGGATTTGATGCCTTCGTTGCAATGAAACCTACACCACAAGCATCATGTTCCAACTCAGGGTTGTACAAACCGATTTGCTTAGTGGGAAACCTCATTTGGTGGCAGTTGAATCCGAAATCTTACTTGTGATGCCTTTTTTTCTGTATATATAAAATGCGCGAGAACGCTTCGAAGATCAAGTTCGCACAGATAACGAACTGAAAAAAATACAACAGTAATAAACAACAGTACCGCAATGACTTGCAGGTAGCTATCTTAAAACTGTGGGTGTTGTGTAAGGGCGATATTTCCCTCTTTTATCGTTCTCTCCTGTTAGAATACAATACAGTAGATGTACTATAATTTAGTGCTCGATGCTCTGATGTGTAGAAATCCTGCGGGCACTAAAAAAGAATGTAAAAGAAAATGGTAACGGCAAAATGAATAAACGGGGTGTGGATTTAGTAATCCAAAACGATTACTAAATCACCAGGAGAAAAGATTTTTGCATCCGTTTAAAATTAAGAACGTCATATATATATACGTCCGTGTATATTCATGTAGTAATTTCCTCCAACGACGAACGGCAGAAGCGGTCCATCTCGAATATTGAAGAAAGGAACGTACAGGAGGAATGACAGAGCAAAAATGAAAGATGTATTTTACGACTGAAGGGATGGGGGGCATTAACTAACCTTTCTGCACCGTGGAAATAAGGTGGTTTTTCCCGGAACTCAGAACGTCCTGCCACTGAACATCGTCCAAGAGAAAATTGAACAACGCTGCCGTTGTTTCCCAGCAGCCTCCTAGAACAATAGAAACGAACGCTGATGGTAGTCACAGTATCACACGCCAATCGAAGTCACGTAAACCCAGCCAATAATATGGGAGTACGCCCGTCACGTGAAAGATAACGCGCCCGGGATATGATTGGACCCCCGCCCCTTCTGGCAACTGGACCACAGCTGCCCCAGCGAACCGCTCGCCTATAGCCGGTTCAGGGCAATTGCTACACTCGAGTGCCGTCCCCATGTAGAAACCAAGTAATAGAAGAAATTGCACAGCTAAGCAAGAAGAAGGGTTTTCCCATACACACAACAGACACTGCCTGTAACGAACAACAACGTAATGTTTGTCGCCTCATCGGGCCGATGTTCTTGGCTACGAGGAACAACCCTCCCCTTCTCTGAATGCACTTCGTCTTCTGCACAGAAACTGCAGGGGAACGTCAAAAGAACAACTGTTTTTCCCTCTCCGTCGCCGGTCCTCGAAGAAGAAGAAAAAAATAGCCTTGTCATTTTTCCGCAGGGAAAAAGAACAACGACTCATAAAATAGAATATTCCGGCCTCTAAGGGGAACATTCCGTCTTCTACAGAGGTAACCCCGAAGAGTCATTGATTCAATGGTATATTTGGGTAACTCTCCAATTGCCAAAAACCATTGAACAGACAGTGGCTATAACTGAGGGGCAAAGCCTGTTTGTAACCGCGGTTTCGTAGCATCTGTCTCGAATCGGAGCTTGATCTAACCAGCTTATACAGTACTTTAAAACCCAAAGACAGTCGTAAGAGGGCTACAGATACTTACAACAGCCTGAGATTGTTATTTTTACGTGTTTTTTTACATAGTTAAAAAAAGTATCAAGTTACAGCCCTATCCTCCCCATGAATATCAAAATATTAACCCTAATATAAAATATAGCAACCACACCGGTTACGAAGACGTTTGATTTATTAGCCACTTTAAGTGAATGTTTTCCGGAGTATCCGGTTCATTCTCCAAATCAATCGTTTCCCACGTAGTCTTGTGATGAACACCATTTCTAGAGTCTGCTACCAGACTTACACAGTTATCTGACGTGCGTCTTGAACGTCTCCCCCAATACAGGTGACTCTGTGTGAACTTGTTAGAACTCATATCTATCAACTTATCTATTGAATCCTCATGACCGTCGTATTCCACTTTGAAACTTTGCTGGTACTGTGATGCAAACAAATCCTGGTTCCAAGAAAACCCTTGAGATTGCGATGTGCTTATACAGAAGCAGTAGTGACACGGAGGCGTGCCCATGTACTGTCTATCGTTGATACCATCCCCATTAAAGCTCCCACGACGTATGTTACCACCACCGTCACAGTGACTGCACTCTTGTAATGAAGAATATACTATCGGGGTTTCGCTCCCCAGCATGGTTTCCGATAAGTAACTTCTGCTTGTTGCCTGATCCATTTTTCGAAGTGTAAATGTGTGTATGTGTATCTCGAACCAAACTTTCAAGTTAACGGGTTAGGATTATCTTTCGACCTGTTTCACCAAGGTTTTATGACTCAGGCACAACTAATGTCTTTTTAACCTTTCCATTTCCCTTTTTATTTTTATTTTCATCCCCTCTCCATTATCCGTTCTAACTATAGCGCATATGATAAGGATCGGCGATGGCTATCCGGGAACAACGGGTCTACGAGGATGCATCCGACAGTGACTCAGATCCAAATATATGTGGTTTATTGACGTTGTTCAACGAATTCCCCCCATCTTCGGCAGTTTGTCCCCTTCCCTACAAACACAGTCCTCAGACCAAAGTACAATCTTCGAATATGATACAGCCGCATGCATCGCGTTGCGAAGGTGTACATTTTTATTTTTTTTTCGATTTTGGGAAAGCACTTTACGTGTTTTGTTAAGTTGGTGATCGGTTTTCGGTTCCACATTGGCCCTTGATTGTCAGACAACTGGTTCCCTGTTGACAAATCTAGGCATATAACACCAACAGGACTAACTGTTGACTGTCTCTTTTTCTACAAAGTCGATTGGGTTTTATGTGGAAGAGTGTGTGCAAACCCCTTTTAACTAATAGACTGACTACAATACATCCCAAAATGAAGAGGCAGATGACCTTGAATAACTTCTTCACATCCGTGAAGAAGAGCGATACAAATACTCCAGCATCGACAACACCAAAGAAAATGGAGAAGGACGAGTCGCCGCAAATTCCTGCCACAAAGACCGCAGAGGAGAAACACGAGAATATGGATGTGGATACGGATCCAGTTATCTCCTCCTCAGAAGTCTCTGCGAAGAGAAACTCGCCCCTGACTTCCCCATCACCAACCCCAGTAGTCAGCAAGAAGATCAAAATACAGGACGAAAACAACGACACGAAAGAGTTTTACTCTACTGTCCCCTACGCGGATCTGTGTAATCTGTTCCAAGAAATCGAAGGGATCTCTTCAAGACTAGCAATCATCAAATTGTGCTCTAGTTTCCTGATCTCTGTTATGAAACTAGACCCGCGGAATTTGATCCCAATGACGTACCTATTCATTAACAAGCTAGGTCCAGATTATATGCCAGGGTTAGAGCTTGGGTTGGGTGAAAACTTGCTGATCAAGACAATCGCGGAATCGTGTGGACGGTCTTTACAGCAGATAAAAACAAAATATCACGAGATTGGAGACTTGGGCCAGATTGCATTGGAGGCGAGAAAAGTTCAACCCACTATGTTCAAACCGAAACCGTTGACCGTTGGAGAGGTGTTCCAAAATCTAAAGAGCATCGCCTCAAGTCAGGGGAAAGACTCTCAAACCAAAAAGATAAAACTTATTAAGAGGATGCTTACTTCATGTCAAGGTGTCGAAGCAAAGTTTCTCATAAGATCGTTGGAATCAAAATTAAGGATCGGGCTTGCAGAGAAAACTGTTTTGATTTCACTCTCGAAAGCATTGTTAGTTTATGAATATGGTGAATCCGATAAAGATATAGATATGGAGACTGTTGAAAATGCTGAGCAAAAAATCAGAGATGCATTCTGTCAGGTACCGAATTACGAAGTCGTCATCGATTCATGCCTTAAGCACGGTATCATGAACCTGGACCAACATTGTAGTCTAAGACCTGCCATTCCTTTGAAACCGATGTTGGCAAAACCAACTAAATCTATCAGTGAGATTTTTGACAGGTTCCAAGACCAGAAATTTACCTGTGAATACAAATATGACGGTGAAAGAGCTCAAGTACATCTTTTGGAGGATGGAACTATGAGGATATACTCGCGTAACGGTGAGAATATGACTGAGCGGTACCCTGAAATCCACATACGTGACTTTGTGACGGATCTGTCACATACGAAGTCTTTGATTCTGGATTGTGAAGCAGTCGCCTGGGATAAGGAACAAAATAAGATCTTACCGTTTCAAGTGCTGAGCACAAGAAAGAGGAAAGACGTTGATATCAACGAGATTAAAGTTCGTGTCTGTCTCTTTGCATTTGATATCCTGCTACATAACGATGAAAAACTGATAAATAAGTCGTTACAGGAAAGACGCGATATCCTTCACAGCATCACAAAAGAGGTAACCGGTGAGTTTCAGTTTGCAACCGAGATGACAACCACAAATTTAGAGGAGCTGCAGAGCTTTTTGGATCAATCAGTGAAAAACTCTTGTGAGGGATTGATGGTCAAGATGTTGGAAGGAGAGGAATCCCACTACGAACCAAGCAAACGGTCCCGTAACTGGTTGAAATTGAAGAAAGATTATCTCGCTGGTGTTGGAGACTCTTTAGATCTTTGCGTATTGGGGGCATATTTTGGTCGCGGTAAACGTACCGGTAACTACGGTGGGTTCTTACTTGGATGTTACAACCAGGATACTGGCGAATTTGAAACTGCGTGTAAAATTGGGACTGGATTTTCAGACGAAGTGCTTCAACAATTACACGAAAGATTGAAGAGTACGGTCATCGATTTGCCTAAGGCAACGTATGTTTTCGATCCCAGTGCCGAGCCAGATGTCTGGTTTGAGCCAACATTATTGTTTGAAGTTTTAACCGCCGACTTGTCGTTATCTCCAGTTTACAAAGCTGGTAGTTCTACTTATGATAAGGGCGTCTCATTGAGATTTCCTCGTTTCCTGAGATTAAGAGAAGATAAGGGCGTTGAAGATGCAACGTCTTCGGAACAAATTGTGGAAATGTACGAGAATCAGGCAAATTTGCAACAATAATTAGGCTACTCCGAAGAGTGCAGACCGGTCCTCTATTTTATTTTTTGTTTTCAGAAATTTGAGATTTCAATTCATGCTTGAAATCTTGAAGAGAGAAGAAGGAGCCCAAAACACTATAATTTAAGGCCTTTCTATTTCAATTATCAGACCATTTATACTAATATAGGTTCTGTGTATTATATCAAACATTAGACTATAGCATTGGATTGTAGCACTAGACATTTCCCTTTTTTTCTCCGTGAGTGGAAAGAAGAGCATTCGTATTTATTTTGGGATGCTTCTTTCAAGAGTACTTACTCTCGGGAAACATGCACCGTATGAAAGCTTCCATACGGAGATAGTACGGTACACATTCCACAGAACCATAATGGGATATGTTCGAAACGCATTTGGTTTAGAACCGCGAGACTCTCCGGACACACCTCAAATATCAAACCGATTCCATCCTTGGGAAGAGTCGCCATGTGCTGATTTACGTGATAGAGCAGCACGAATCAAAACTCTGGCACGATGTCCAGTAACTGGAAAGAATATCAATTATACCTGTCCTATTTCAGGAATCCCCACACATCACTCAAGGAAGGCATGGGAGGATGACACAGACTATCACAAAAATAAAACATATGAGAAGTTAAAAAAGGTCAACATATACGAACACGACTTGCGAAGCGGCCGATCGTTTCCAGAGTTTGACTTTCCAGCAGAACAGGGACGGGATCGCGCCGTCAATCTCCAAAATTGGGATTTGTTCCTATATACCAGGCAGTTCTATTCAATGGACACAGAATTCCATTTGGCCACAGTGACGAAAATGTTAAGCTATCCAATTACCATAGCCTCTGTTCTCCACGAATTTTCACCCTATAAACTACAACCTCGTGGACCCGTTACACTAGAGGGTCTAAAGTCGATTGCTGCATTGAGGTACACTTTGTATCCAAAATTAGGAAAAACTTCCTTGAGTAATAACTCTCCAATGAGGATATTCATAGTGGGAACCCGTGCTGAGAGTCAACTACCAGGACATGTCTGGAAACAATTACAGTATTTATTTTCGGAGCGAATTTTTGAGATCCATTTCATTGGACCTGAATGCCAATTGAAGGAGCCAAAGAATACTTCAACACCATTGATCAAAAAAGTGGATGATACGCTGTCCCTGATATACCATCCACAATACTTTCACGAACTTCACAAGTCTGGGGATCTGTTCCCATACAATCCTTACAAAGACGTATTTTTTATCTTCCATCCAGGCTTTGCATACCCCGATACCCGAAAGCTGTGGTTGGACGAAACCATTCCAAATCTTTTGGAGACCAAATGTGCAATATTCCATACTGGATTTAACGAGGGTGACATAACGAACGATGTCACTCTGATAGATAAGTGCTACCGCAATGAGATAGATGTCTTGATGAAACCAATAAAAAATGTATTTGGTAGCGTTAAATGGGAACTGAACGACATAAACCCCCAAGAGGTATACCAATTCAACATGTATATAGCAGGTTTCAGAGGCAAAAGATACCACCCGATAAAGATTTGATCCTCGTTATCTTCTCCAATCATGTACATAGTCATGTAGTTAAATTAAATTTCTAATGTTCTAACGATACACTGAAGATATTCTTTTATGAGTTGTTTTACATAATGGCATTATAGAACAGCAAAAAGTCCCTTTGGCATTTCTCCCATCTTTGAGGATCAAAAAAAACATAGGAGCCTCTCTCACTCAAACCATCCGGCGACACCACAGGCTCCATCGTCGGGTCTTTTGTCAACCAGGCTTTTAACGTTTTATGATACCTCCAATTCCTTTTCCTCAGTTCCAAGTAAGTGAGTTCTTGAATTACTGTACCTGGATGCTTGTAGAAGAGATAGAAAAGGGTCTCGTCCTGAAACAATGCGACGCGCTGTTGATCCCGTTGTACAGAGTCGAAACAGGGCGGCGTGCTTTCCGATTGCAATACTTCGTCAATACCCAGAAACGATGCCGGTATGTAAAAAGTGGGTTCAACCTCACTTCTGGATGTCTCAGCCCAGGGCGATTGGAAGGTAGCCAGAACTGCCTGTCTCTTAGAGTCTCGCGGAATACCGAGAGAATGCAGCATGGACGATAAATCTGCCCCCAGTGCCATAGAATGGTCGTATTTCGAGGCAACCTCAGGATCTCCCTGCCTCACAAGGGGTACCAGTGCTTTTAGTCCAAATTTATCCATCGGGTGGTGGGTGTATTGCGGTACTGATCTCTTTGCTCAGCCTTTTAGTTTACCTCAGTGGATATATAATTCAGTTTATTTCACATTAAAAAGTTGAAAATTGAAATATTGTAGTACTGAATTATGGTAGAAAATAGAGTATCAGACGCAGATAGACAACAATATTAACGAGGGCAGAACAAAAATGGGCGAATCAAGACGGTTAAATCCAAATATTTTAGTGACAGGGACACCTGGGACAGGGAAGTCTACAACTTGTGAATTGCTACTGCGCAATTTGCCTGACTACACATATTATAACATTTCGGATTTTGCTGCTAAGAACAAATGTTACGATGGGTACGATGAGGCTCGTAAATCTCACATTGTTGACGAGGACAAACTGTTAGATGAATTGGAACCATTGCTTCATTCTGGTGGAAATATTATAGATTGGCATGTGAACGATGTTTTCCCAGAGAGACTGATTGACTTAGTAGCCGTACTTCGATGCGACAGCTCTGTTTTATTTGATAGACTGAACAAGAGAGAGTACCATAGTTCCAAAATAGATGAAAATATGGACGCTGAAATAATGGGTGTTGTATTACAAGACGCATTGGATTCATACGAAGAACAAATAGTTGTTGAATTACAGAGTGACGATACCGAACAAATGGCAGCGAATGTTGACCGTGTCGTTACATGGACCACAATGTGGAAGGAACAACATCCGGAGGGGGTCACGAATGAGCTAAGTGCGCATCAGGCCAAGAAAGAAAGAAACGATGAGTCTGAAGAAGGGGACTTTGAAGAGCAAGGCAGTGATGCCTCAAGTGAAAGCGAAAGTGACAGTGAAAGCGAGGGATCAAAGTAACTTCCTTGTATATTACAGTGGTCTCTGTTATATATATATTATAATGCATCTTCTACTGTAATATAATATAAAACAAACATACTCCCTTACCTCAATGATGTTTGGATGCTCATCGCATATTTTGTTAATGTACTTTGAAAATTTTCACTATTAGAAATTGTTTGTAGTGATTTCGAGTAAGAGATAGAGGAAAAGGTTGAGACTATCTGGTCAATTAAGCATTGCATTGCTCCACGTTGGACAGAACATGTTCTACGTGCTTATAGAGTTACAGAGCGAGCAACCGCGCGACTCATTAAAAGATCAAACCAAATTGAAAAGACTGGATTATCAGATCATCGATGCGGATAGTTTGGAAAAACGGAAGATTAATGGCAATGAAATAAGGCAATTGGCAGTGGAGGGTTCCAACTTACAAGACACAGTACTGCTCTTTGAAAAGGAAATCAACTCTGTTATTAACGGAGAAGAATTTGTACTGTGCTCCATGTTTTCGACATGGGAACTGCGAGTTGTATTACCACGAGAGGCTAACGATGAACAAGTGGAACTACCTACGATTTTGAAGTACCCCATCGTGCTCGACTTATGGAAGGAGTTTGACAGGTGGTGTACCAACCACCCAGACGCGTTACAATCGGTCAAAGGATACAACAGGAAATGTAAGAATTTACCAATGGTCCATCAGGTGCTCGGTGTCGAACAGCGGCTAAATGAAAGTGTCAACGCCAACGGATATACGAGGAAAGAAGTAGGCATTACGTCAGATATCCTTTTACAACTGCATAAAAAATGTTCATCTGACGACGATACAAATACCGTCCTGACGCAACCTTACAATTCCAAATTGGATTACGAAACTTTTACTGAAGAACAATCTACTGTTTTGTACCTGAACAACCTACCGCCAGATACCACACAAGGTGAATTGGAAACGTGGTTTGGCCAATTCGGATCTAGACCTGTAAGTTTCTGGACCTTCAAGAATATAGTGGAGGATACGTCGAACATCAATAACAACTGGAATCTGAACAACAGTTATTACGTTGAGGAGCAAGACAGTGTATCGGGCTTTGCAACTTTCCAAACGTTTGAGGAAGCTTTTAATGCTTTGAAGCTCAGTGGGCGGTCAATACTATCTAACGTTGCAAATACAAAACAACCAAGGATTGTCGAGCACGTAGTGGAAATTCACCCCTCCTCCGCAAGGATTTTGCATTCGAGTGAAGAAATCCTATCTGCATTCCCACAAAGTAAAAACAAGCCTAGACCTGGTGATTGGAACTGCCCATCATGCGGGTTTTCAAATTTTCAAAGAAGGACTGCTTGCTTCAGGTGTTCCTTCCCTGTACCATCGGCCGTGCAGAATTCGACCGGTTTTAATGTCGAATCAACAGCAAATACTAACGGGCATTATAATGGTGGCAATAATAACTTTCAACAAAACGCTTCCTCCTTCGGGCTCAACAGCACAGCACAAAAAAATAACATCACGAGACTGAACAGTGGCTCTATTCATCAACAAACAAATAATAGCAATAACAATGGGAACGGGAATGTGATGACTACCATACCATTTCGTGCCGGTGATTGGAAATGTGCCGCGTGTGCATACCATAACTTTGCCAAAAACATTATATGTTTGCGTTGCAGCGGTCCAAAGACTTCTCATCCACATAACTTGAGAAGTCATAGTAATTACGGTCAGGAAGCTAATACAAACGGCATCTTTTTAAACAGTTTGAACTTTAATGCTAACAGTAAAAGCTATGACCCAACTAGAAATGGGAAGTTCTCTGAACTGACAAATCATTACTTGACCAATCGCATCAGTAACGGAGGTAACAACTCTATTAAAGATTAAAATATGTCTCGCATGGGCCCGTTCCAATCGTTAATACACTAGACCTTTTTTTGTGCCGCTCTATTGGTTTTCCGCCTTGGAGAATAATTTTTATCCAAACTGCATCTGAACCTTATCGATATCCACGAATTAAGCATTTCAATATATGTTGAAGCGAACTGTATTAATGACAATCAATCTCTGTATTGTATACGCATTCTACAAACACCTGTATTTTATAAACCGAAAATCAATCAAACTAATGGAGAAAGAAGAGAAGCAAAACGTCCATTCTGTGGGGTGCAGAGTCCCAAAATACTCCTAATAGTTAAGAACAGTTCTTAGACAATCACCATGATGAAGGTCTTCAAAACCTTCGTTGATTTCCTTAAAAGGTCTCTTATTTGTAATGAACTCATCGATCTTGAGATTGCCCTTGTTGTAATCTTCAATCAAACTGCCCATCTCGGATCTACCCTTGACGCCACCAAACGCGGAACCCTTCCACACTCTACCGGTGACAAGTTGGAATGGTCTTGTGGAGATTTCCTTCCCTGCTGCGGCAACACCGATGATAATGGATTGCCCCCAACCTTTATGGCAAGCCTCTAATGCATCTCTCATGACCTGGACGTTACCGGTCCCATCGAAGGTAAAGTCCAGACCACCATCGGTCATTTCCACCAGCTTCTCCACAATGGTTTGACCGTCCTTCAAATCTGTCTTTGGGTTGACGAAGTCAGTGGCACCGAAATCGAATGCGAATTTCTTCTTTGTGTCATTGATATCAACAACGATAATCTTTGACGCTTCTCTCGCTTTGGCACCTTGCACCACTGACAGTCCAATGGTACCAGCACCAAAGACAGCGACAGTGTCGCCCTTTTGGACGTTGGCAGTCTTCAGAGCAGCACCGTACCCAGTGGTGACACCGCACCCCAAAAGACACACTTTCTCTAGCGGAGCATCACGATCAATGGCCACAACAGAGACATCCGCAACCACAGTGTATTCAGCGAACGTAGAACACCCCATGAAATGCAACAAAGGTTCGCCCTTAGAGTTACGAAACCGCGAAGTCCCGTCGGGCATGACACCCTTCCCCTGCGTAGCCCTCACAGCGCTACAAAGGTTAGTCTTACCAGATTTACACATCTTACACTCCTTACACTCAGCAGTGTACAGAGCAATGACGTGGTCCCCGACTTTCACGCTGGTCACATCGGGACCCACAGACTCAACAACCCCGGCCCCTCGTGCCCCAAAACACAAGGAAACGCACCTTACCTCGGATCCAAACCAGACAGAGTGTACGCATCCGTGTGGCAAATAGCAGTGTTGGTGATCTTGATACGCACCTCGTGCGCCCGTCGGTGCCTCCACGGTAATCTGCTCCACCGTCAACGGTTTCCCAGCGGCGTACGCCACAGCAGCAGTGCATGTAATCGTCTGTCCCTCAGTGTTAGCCATTGTTCCTTGTTTTCTCCCCCTTGTTCGTGCAGATTCCACCCTTTCCCAACACTGCTGACACCCCTCCTCATCGCTTGCAAATACGTATTTTTGCCTTAATTTTACGTCAAAAAAGTGAAAAATTATCGTTACCCGGATCTGTTGAAGTTTCTTCAATTTTTTCTTTTTTTTCGCTCAAAAATTTTGAGATTTCGATTTCGAAGTCTCAAAAGGAGCGATAGGGACGTCAGATTTGAACCATTTGGTGTCGTGGAGAGTGTGGTTTAGGGCGTTAGTATAGTTGGTGCTAGTTTTTTTCTTTTGTTGGTGTGTTTAGTGAACTTTTATTTGTGATAAATTAGAAGGGGGATGCTGCGCTCTGCGAAGAATATCGTGAAAGGGTACTCCGATACGGAGGTGTTGGTGCGTGATGCCACTGCTAACAATTCGACGAACCCGAGTAGGGAGCTTTTGGACGATTTGGCGGACAAATCTTATAATTCTGTCGAGTTTTTCGAGATTCTGGATATGCTCGACAAGCGTATCAATGACAAGGGGAAGTACTGGAGACATGTTGCCAAAGCGCTTACAGTTTTAGATTACCTTGTCCGGTTTGGGTCCGAAAACTGTGTCATTTGGTGCCAGGAGAATCTGTACATTATAAAGACTTTGAGAGAGTTTTCCCACGAGGATGCTGGGGGAGAGGACGAAGGTAAGATTATTAGAGTGAAAGCTAAAGAATTGACATCGCTTTTGATGGATGAGGAGAGGTTGAAGGAGGAACGGGCTATGAACATAAGACGTCGTGGCGGGCCCAAGAGGCGTAGCGGTGGGTCCAGGGAGAGGAATAACCGCAGTGACGAAGATCTACAACGAGCAATCGAAGAATCCAAGAGGACAGCGGAGGAGGAAGAGAGGCGCAGACGGAATGGCGCAAGTAGTGAAGCAGACCGCCAAGCGGCACTGCAGCTCAGTAGAGAGGAGGAAGATCTTAGAAGGCTACAGGAACAAGCGCGTCTTGCCCAACAGCAACAACAACAGCAACAACAACAACCGATGTATTACGATGTGTTTGGTAATCCGATCACACCGGAAGAATATCTACAGTTTCAACAGCAGCAAGCATTATTGGCGCAACAGCAACAACAACAGGCGGCTCTAGAACAGCAGTACTGGGCGCAGCAGCAACAGAATATGCTAGCTCAGCAACAACAACAGCAACAACCATTATATGGAATACAGCAGCAAACTCTACCCACAGGATCAAATAATCCGTTTGCGTTAAATAATGCAACACAACCAAGTGCACCTGCGAGTACGACTGCGGCACGCCCTGCTGCAATTGAAACCCCCGCTACACAGACAAAGCCGTTGACCCAGACAAGATCGGGCAATCAAGCCATATCAGACAAATATAGTGCGCTGAACAACCTACTGGCGTCAGGTACAGGTATTGACACGTTTGGTAATACGGGGGAACAAAGAATCCCGGCACAACACACGCAGACTGGTACGTTCATAAACTCGCAAGGTACAGGCTACAGACAAGTTAACAACGATGACAAGCCTAATCCGTTTTTGAACGGGCAGTACACTGGGCTACCAAGCACCAACATCGTGCCTACGCAGACCGGGTTTGGATTTGGTAACCAAGCCAATTCGAGCGGTACCAATAACAATAACAACAATAACGGGACATTAGTTGATCTGTAAAATATGTAGCTAGTTACGAGATACGGAACAAGATAGGTAAAATGAAATTGCAGTATACAGCGACATGCAAGTGAGAAATTTCATGGCATATCGAGCAGAAGCAGGCCAAGAATTCTTTCTATGTCCCTTTCTGTAAGTTCAGCAGGGTTAACACCTAAGTCTTTATTCTCTAAGGACCTGAGTATTATCTCCTGTACATAAGTCTCCACATACTTTTGGACGGATGTCAATGCTTGGTCGTCTATGGTTGTGGACTTGTTTTTGAATGACTGAGTTAAGATTCTAGATAGAGTTTCTCTGGATATCTGTATACTTCCTGGAGCGGACATAAGTTCCTATAATATGGGCTTGTTGAATACAAAACTCTGCGTATGCGGAATAAAAGCCGCTATTGCTTCTAGATGTATAGATGTATATAATAATACTAATAACAATATACTGAAGTAACGCTTTGTAGTTCCAAGATAAAACTGACATTGAAATCGGATTCGCAATTACGAAAAAAAAAAAGAAAAAGAAAAAAAAAAAGAATAAAAAAAAAGTTGTAGGTTTTGTGGTTGAAGAAGAAATCAAAGGATCCCAAAAATATAGATTGATTGCGATTTTCTTTTCTTTATACGTTGTGATTATGATTTCGTGGTGATGGGAAACGGAATGTGTGTGTGGTAAATGCAAAAAAAAAATTCATGGATATTTTCATTAGAACTGAGGTTGTTGCATTGGTGGATAACCCATCTGATGAGTTGAAGGTGGCAGTCCTTGGTAAACATTAGGTTGCTGTTGCTGCAGTTGTTGTTGTTGTTGTAATTGTTGGTGCTGTAGTAGTTGTTGCTGTTGTAGTTGTTGTTGTTGAGGTGGAACGTTGAATTGCGCTGCAAATTGTGGATGGTTCTGCTGTGGAGGTATTTGGATGTTGGCCATACTGGTTGCTGTTTGTTGTTGGGAGTTCTGACCATTCTGGTGTGCAAGGTTCTGTTGTTCTATTGGGAATGGCACAGGTACATTGGTGGCGTCATCAGCAACATATAATGACTTGTCTATGGTCGAAGGGATGGCAGCAATTTCGGTACCCAGTTCTTGCTCGATCTTGTACAGGTTGAAACGGTCATTCCAATTGATCAAGTTGATGGCCAAACCTAGATGGCCAAATCTCCCAGATCTACCAATTCTATGCAAGTACGTTTCTGCAGTCTTTGGGAAATCGAAGTTTATAACAACATTGACAGCTTGGATATCAATACCACGAGTCAACAAGTCAGAGCATACCAATGTTCTGACCTTACCTTGACGGAACTCGTGGAATACCCTATTTCTTTCTTGCTGCTTCATTCTCGCGTGAGAATAGTAACAGGAGTAACCAAGATCTGTAATCTTCTTGGCAAGCAGTTCAACTCTATTGGTGGAGTTACAGAAAATGATGGCTTGATTAATTTGTAGTTTGGAGAATAGTGTATTTAAACAGTGTAATTTCTGTCTCTCCTCAACAAATGCGTAATACTGTGTAATACCTTTCAAAGTCAACTCTTCCATCAGGTTAATCTCGTATGGTTTATTTAAGTGTTTTTCCATGAATTCTTTCACAGTTAGAGGGAATGTGGCGGAAAATAGTAGGGATTGGTGATTCTTGGGTAGGAAGGCTAGTATTTGTTCAATAATGGTTTTGAAGTCGCGCGACAGCATTTTGTCGGCTTCGTCCATGACAAAAAGGCCACATTCAGACAGATCGGCAATCTTCCGAGAGGCAAGATCTAGTACTCTACCAGGAGTACCAACAAGAATGTGTATGGTGTCATTTAGTCTCAAAATATCATCTCTCAAATTGGTACCACCTGTGGTAACCATACACGAGACACCACAGTGCTTTCCTAGCGATCTAACCACTTGAGAAGTTTGCAAAGCCAACTCCCTAGTGGGGACCATGATTAAGGCCTGAATCTTATTCAGCTTAGGTTTCACCTTCTCCAAAGTGGGAATCACAAAAGCTGCCGTCTTACCAGTACCATTTTTCGCTCTGGCCAAGATATCTCTACCTGTGATTGCCACTGGAATGGCCTCCTCTTGAATAGGAGACGGTTTTTCAAACCCGGCTTCAAAAATACCCATTAGCAGCTCTCTCTTCAGATAGAAATCTTCAAAAGTGTTTCCCTTTGTCTTCAACACATCGTCTGTCTGAGGTCTGCTGTCCTTTTTAGGAATGTTCAACTGCGATTTCCAATCTTGGTTTTCCATTGTACTCGGCATGCGTTTTGGCTAGATGTGAAAATCAGATGGTACTACCAAAAGGATTAGTACAACAAGGGAATAAAAAGGATAGAATCAGAAAAGTAAGGTGAACTCAGTAAACAATCCACAAGTCAACACGATTGGGAATGAAAGGAGTGAAAGTAAAAAAGAGAAATAAAGAAGAGGAAACGTATGAGTAAACTATCTTTCTTGACTATAACCCAAATTATGGCAGATTATAATACAAAAAAAAAGACAATATTAGGCTCACACAAATAACTAATAAAGAAACAGGATCTCTTCAGTAAAAAAATGTGTCTATTCGTCCTTTCTAGATTCCAGAAAGAAAAAAGGGTGTCTTTTATGCTTTCGTAGCTTGTAGGGAAAGTGGTTTTAACTCAGTATCACTCGTTTGTCCTTTTCTTTTTTATCAACGCTTTTTATATTTTTTTTCCGTCGGTTTTTTTTCCCATTTTTGTTTTTGTTTCCCACAACTGCAAACCGTATAGAGTGATGACCACAAAAGATGTGCGGCTGTTCACACACTGTGTGTCTTTGGCGGCAAAGGAGCCCTGCTCTAGTACCCAGTCCTTGGGTGCCACCGACATATAGTTCGGACCATACTTCTGGGTGTATTAACTATGTCGACAGCGCACCAGATACAAACGGGCCCTCACCCACACACCCACAAGTTCTAAAACGGGGAAGATATTGAAAATCGTTTTGTTTTTTTTTCTTAAATTTCCCGAAAAAGAACGAAATTCGCAATAAAAATTTGTCACGTTTTCTTTGCTCCTCTTTACTATATATCTTCAGAGAGATGCAGAGTGGTTTGATGATCCCATGTAGTTTCAATTCTCTTGCGGTTGCGGTCCGGTCCAACCTTCAAAATTCTGACACCGGCATCCCGTTTAATATAGCTATTCAAGGTGGTAATGGAATTGTACGCTTCTCCATTTCCAGCAAAATCCCTGCAGCGGAAGAATCTGAAACATTTAACGCTTCGGAATAGCAACTCAATTGAGGTCAACGATGATGCGGCATCCAGTAAACTACCATCGCTCCATAATAGGGGCAGCTTGAAAGAAAATAGAAAGTCGATCCCCTCGTCTGTATCTGGTACATCTTCTGTGAACACGAGTGCTGCACTTATACCGTCACCAGTGGATGAGGCGGGCATCGGACAATTTTCTCGCTTTAATAGAAACTTTAAAAAGAAACTCACTTTGAACATAACAGTACCTGAACCCAATAGTAGTGTTGCTTCCCCAAGTGGTAAATTGAACAGCAACAATTCGAAGACAACTCGTGATAATTGTATTCGTGTAAGCGCCTCGGAGAGAGAGACACTGTTTAACCAGGATTGTCCCTATCAGCTGCAAGATTTGGTCCAGTTGGGCAAGATAGGTGCAGGGAATTCAGGGACCGTTTTGAAGGTGCTACATGTCCCAACGACAAAAGTACTCTCGAAGAAAAGTATTGTGATTGAGAAGAACAACGAAGTCATCAAAAATCAGCTGCTGAGTGAGCTGTCCATCATGAAAACTATAAAGCCGCACCCGAATATAGTTAATTTTTATGGCGCGATGATAAACCACACAATAAACGACGAAATTATCATACTAATGGAGTACATGGATTGTAGTTCGTTTGACAAAATCTTATCCGTTTACAAGAGTTTCCAATCAAGAAAAATGGAGAATGGGCTCCAAGAAGGAGTGGAACACAAACAACTCACTTGGTTCAATAACCCTCTGGTATTGTCCAAGATTTCCTTTGGCGTGCTTAGTGGACTCGCATACCTCTACGAAAACTACAAAATTATCCACAGAGACATTAAACCCTCGAATGTGCTGTTGAACAGCAAAGGGTATGTCAAAATTTGCGATTTTGGCGTTTCCAAGAAAATGATAAATTCCATCGCAGACACTTTTGTAGGAACTTCAACGTACATGTCGCCGGAGAGAATACAGGGGAACGTGTACTCCACCAAGGGGGACGTATGGTCTCTTGGACTAATGATCATCGAGCTGGTCACTGGAGAATTTTCACTTGGTGGCCACGATGACACTCCTGACGGAATCTTGGATCTCCTGCAACGAATCGTCAACGAAAAGGCACCAAGTTTACCAATCGAAGAGTTTGACTTTCCGCCAGATCTGGTTAACTTCGTCTCTCGGTGCTGTGTCAAGGATGCAAAATACAGATCTTCGATAGCAGAGCTCCTCGAACACGATTTCATCACAAAATATAATAGGGATTCCCCCATCATTCAAAGGGAATTCAGACACTGGTGCAAGAAGATCAAAGCAAAATCAAAGGAGGATAAGGAGATACGACGCGAAATCACTAAAAGGGCATTACTAGAAAAAAGGCAAATGGAAAAATCGGCAAATGCAGTGAGGAGAACACGGAGGTAGAGATAATCTAATATATAAACAGGGACATTTAATAACTTACCGTCATACGTAACGTAGGGAGATGGGGGAAGGGTACCGCGTTTGTCGTGGTAACACGGACCTATTTTGCATTTTATTTACACGACCAGACCACTTCAGCAACGTATTCAACATATATATAGCGGCCACGAAGACGTCCCTGTTAGTTATCAAGTTTCTTACCGCCAGCCTCAGAATAACCACCGTTGGCCCATGTCGAATAAGTTTCGATTCCTCTATAAAGACCAAATCCAAACAGTAAGCCACCGACACTTCGAATAGTTGCTCTCCACCATTTTGGGTGCTTTAAAGCATAATCGCTAAGTGACTCTTTGATGCCTCTTTTGGTGGGACGGCCAGTCAATAAATAGCTGCCGCTTCCTATCAGGAAAATTGAGTTAAAAATGTCGCAACCAAGACAACTTTCAAAGTTTTCGGACTCCGTTGGAGGCTGGAAGACCTTCATTATATTACTGTTGTCACTGTTCATAATCAATGCTACTTAACTCCTTTCGATTCAGCAAGCAAAACAAAGGTAAGCTTGGGAAGGTACTACTTTGAAAGTTAGCAAATGTAGTCTTGCACATCGCCATCTTTTTTATTTTCATTTTTATTTTCTTTCAAAATAAGACTCATGGCGTAATGTTTTTTTTTCGTGTCTGACCATTCATAACGACACTAAGCAGACCAAGAAATGAGTACAGACGAAAGTAAGCTGACTAGCTTCCAAAAGAAACGTCTAGAGAATATCAAAAGAAATAATGATTTGCTGAAAAAATTGAAGCTAAATAGTATAATTGACTTGCCCAAGGCAGAAAATAAGTTACACAAACCCAAAGCTGCACCAAAAAAGAAAAGTGTCCCCAAACGCAAGATTGAGAAAGAACCTAGCGTGCCAACGAGGAGATCGCGTCGTCTACAAGGCCAAGTTGCTGAAAAAGTGGACCCTAATGCAATTGATTTGGAGAGGCCGTTCAAAGACGAGAAAAAGCCATTTGAAGATATCAGCATTATAGGTGACATCAAGCTATCCGACTTGGTAAAAGATGAGGATCGCTTGGCAAGGCTGGACAGCTTGAAATTATCCAGTGGGGATTTTTTCAACGAGTTGAAGGAGCTACAGTCGCAATCCACTGTTAAAGGTGCTGATATAGACGAGTTTGATTCTATGAAAATGGTCAGCAGCAAAGTTATCTACGAGAGAGTATCGTCTTTGTATTGTCATCCAGATAAGGACACTAATATAGTGGTCGCTGGGGACATTTCTGGTAATCTGGGTATCTGGAAAGCAGACTTGGAGCAGGACGAAGTGGAACAGACGGACGATGTCACGAGATTCCAGCTATTTCGAAAAAATATCGGGAGAATTGATTGCTTCCCAACTGAAACTGGGAAGTTGTTGGCAACGAGTTATGATGGTTTTGTTCGGTCAGTGGACTTAAACCAACTAGAGAGCGAAGAAATCCTTCAATTGAAGAATGAATACGATGATGCTCTTGGCGTGAGCGATTGTCAGTTCAGTTATGAGGACCCCAATGTATTATTTTTGGTCACTCTCAGCGGGGAGTTTACCACTATCGATCTCAGAGAAGCAAAAAATACGGCTAGTGTAAAGTTTAGACGGTTAGCCGACAAGAAAATTGGATCGATGTGCATAAACCCAAAGCAACCGTTCCAAATTGCAACAGGTTCCTTGGACAGGACAATGAGAATATGGGACATTAGGAAACTTGTTGACAAGCCCGAATGGTCACAGTATGAAGATTTTCCAAGTCATGAAGTCATTGCGACATACGACTCACGTCTCAGCGTCTCAGCAGTGTCATACTCCCCAAGCGATGACACGCTGGTTTGCAACGGTTACGATGACACCATCCGACTGTTCGACGTCAGTGACAAAAGTCTGACCGAGGAGTTGCACCCGAAGTTAACTTTGAAGCACAACTGTCAAACGGGACGATGGACAAGTATCTTGAAGGCAAGATTCAAACCAAACAAAAACATCTTCGCGATCGCCAACATGAGCAGAGCCATCGACATTTACACGAGTGACGGGACGCAGTTGGCGCATATGAACACGCCGACTGTCCCTGCAGTAATCAATTGGCACCCTTCGAAATTGTGGCTTGCTGGCGGGAACTCCAGCGGTAAAGTGTTCCTTTTCAGCGACCAATCGTGCAGAGTCAAGCAAGAAGTGGCAAGCTGAACACATGTTGTAAATACTTCGTTATATTACGTTCATAAAAAATCACTCTTGACATTGGAGTAGCACACCTAGGTTCCACAGCCAGTCATCCAGTACGACCATACACTCAACATCACCTGTTGCTTTGTTTTCATTGAGATCAAATATCCACTCAAAATTGTAAATAAAAAAAAAATCGCTGTTTTGTTGTTGTTGTTGTTTTTTGCGGTTTCAAAAAGATTTTGTGATTTGTTTACAATAAATATATGAAACCAAATAAACAGCAATTGGAGAAGAGTATCAAAGACAGCTCTCATAATTACCTCGGGCAATAGTGCGGCTCTTCCCTTTTTTGAATCAAGGTAGTTTAGTTGTCCAAGAAAAGAGTATCAGAGATCTTGAGCTTTATTTTTGCTATTCATTGTTAGAGGAGGTCTTGCTAAGGATAATTCGAGAAAGTGATTCGACATTGTCTCTCAACATCTACAAAACCTGACGGCTTTCCACATCAACAATACTTTGAAAAGCATTTTACTTGAGAGCGATTTTAAGTTGAACTGCACACAATGAATTCAATAATTGGATCTCAGCAAGGTAGGTACGAAAGAATCGATAAAGAAAATACAGCTCCTCAAGAGTACAGCAATAACTCCAAATCAACAGTGTCTTTATTATCCGGCACAAACGATGGTATTCATATTCCAAAGCACAGATCTGTTTTGAGTGATGTCACTTCACAGATTGAAAACAAGCAAAGTACAAATTTGAATAACAAGCCCCAGACAGGCAACGCCTCTGCATTGAATAACGGCACCACGTACAGCAATCCCGGTACAAATAACCATCAGAGCACTATTATAGAGACACTGACTTCATCACCTTCACTTTCCACAAGCAGTAGCATTATCAACGCGTCTGTCGTCCGGGAAAAGCATCATTTCCCCTCGGATACTGTATCGGTAGAGGATGATTTCGAAGATAACGATTCTTACAAAAATGACGTAAACGAATATTCCCCGATCGAGGAGGATGACAACAATAACTATTTGAAGGAACCCTTGGAGCCAAAGATTGATGCCAGCATACAGGCTACCTTGGATGAAAGTTACAAAAAGTATGATAGATCGACGCCCGATCCAATGGACGAAGACACATACGATATAGTAATGGTGGCTGAACTCAGCAACGACATATTTGCATATCTTAGGAAGCTAGAGTTAAAGTTCAGGCCAAATCCAAATTACATGCATTACCAAAGACATTTAAAGTGGTCATACAGAAGGATTCTTCTTGATTGGCTAGTAGAAGTCCATAACCGGTTCCAATTACTCCCCGAGACTCTATATCTGACGGTAAATCTAATAGATCGTCTCCTATCAAAGAAATCCGTACTTTTGGATAGATTCCAGGTTGTAGGTGCGGCAGCTTTATTCATCGCAGCCAAATACGAAGAGATCAACTGTCCAACTTTGAAAGAAATTGTGTACATGTTAAACGGTACTTACACAAAGGAAGATATCATAGCGGCGGAAACGTATATTATAGACAGTCTCGGTTTCGAAATAGGTTTCCCTGGGCCGATGTCGTTCCTGCGCAGAATAAGCAAAGCAGACGACTACGAATACGACGTAAGAACGTTGGCTAAGTACCTTCTTGAATCTACAATTATGGACTCAAGATTGGTATCTGCTGTGCCAAGTTGGCTGGCAGCTAGTGCATACTTTCTCAGTAAAGTAATCCTCGGCTACACCACGTGGTCTCAGAAACACACGTATTATTCTGGCTACACTCAGCAGCAGATATTGCCGTTGGCATCAATAATCCTGGATAACTGTAAAGACGCTACCGCCCATCATAGGGTGATTTATGAGAAGTACTCGCATAGGCGCTACGGAAACTGCTCCCAGATAGTCGCCAGATGGATTGAAGCAACAGAAAGAAAGATTACGAAAAAGGACACACTCGTGAATGAGGGGGACAGAACAAGGTAATTTTTTCTCTCCATTAAGAAAACAATACATGCAGGCCCTATATAATAAACACGTTAAAAAAAGGGTCAATGCCACTTTGCTGCAACGTTCTAATACACATATCAACACTCTTCATTCCCATTCTTCTTCTATATATAACTACTTCGATAATGCATTCAATTTTTATACTCAGTTTCTCCTTCGCCTGAAGCGTATCGTTATTTTTTTCGATTTATTTTAAACGATCTGAAAATCCCTTTACAGTAAAGGCGGCTAATCATGTTTAGAGTATGCACACCAACCACCATCCGCCAGTCACTTACACAAACACATACAAATAAAGATGGAAACGGAGCAGGAATTTACTATAAATGAGGATACTCGTGGTTCAGTTATTTATGATTTTGATTCAACTAATGACATTATATTGTGTCTCGAAGTGAATAACAAACAACTAGGTGTTGCAGTTTTCGACTGTCAAACACGTGGTTTCCGAGTGTCTCCTCAAGACTACTTTGTATCCACTTTGACCGTCGCTAGTTCGTTGGGAGTATCATATTATGATGAAATCAATGCCATCCTTGGTAGTATAATCCTCGGTGAAAACCCAACTTTATGTTTATTATCTAGCAGATTGGATTCTGCTTGTTATAATTTCGTGAAAGAAAAAGAGGAAAATATGAACTTCAAGGTTGATGTTCAAAGCAACAAGATCTTCCGAAAAGTAAAAGAGCTGAAGAATTTGAATTTTGAAGTACATACCGAGAATGTTTTACTGGATGAAATATATCTAAATTCGAAAACAAATGCTAAGGCCAGTGCTGCTGCCTTTGGTGCTATTTTACACATACTAAAGCAGCATGCCGAGGGCGTGAATGATGATCTCGCGATGAATGAAGATGAAACTATTACCACAAGCTTGTTAAATATGGTACGCTCTTTAAAACCTTTGGAGACAGAAGGTATAATGTTCATCGATGAAGACACTATTGCTTCATTACAAATATTCCCGTCATCACATAATTTTTACAGCGAAAAAGTGAACAAAGAGGGCTGCTTCAGTATCTTTCAACTTTTAAACCACACCTCATCAAATCACAGCAAAAAACTTTTGACGTCATGGCTAACCGCACCATTAACAGATATTAACAAAATTAAAGCAAGACAAGCAGTCATTGAAATTTTATTGGATGAAGCAAATGGTTCTCAGTTTCAAGAAATTCAGTACTTGATTAAGAAGTGTCCGGATATGTTTTCAGTGTTTAATCAATTTTGTGATGGCAAGGAAACGTACCGCACCTGGTTAAATTTGGAACTATTCCTTGAAATTTGTTGTAGTTTATTCAGAACAGTTCACGCATTGGATGTAACAGATTATAATAACATATTGTCCAGAATCAAGGCTTTAAAATATGTTAAGACCCTACATTCTCTCTCTCAACACGTTTCCAGCATAATGGACATTGAGAATACAAAAGATACAAAACAAGCAACTATTGCGTATGGTGTTGATAAGAAATTGGACAAGTACCGTACTATTTATAACGAACTAGAGGGAATTTTAGTAGAGGTTGCAAACAATTCTGAAGATACACTAACTGATGTTGTTCCGCTGGGCAAGCTCAACGAAGTAAGACGGTTAAAAGAAAACGATATCGTTAATGCCGTCTATATTCCCGAACTTGGTTATTTGGTAGCCTTGGATATATTAGTTGAGGAACATTTTGTAACATTCCAAGATATTATGTGGGAGGAAGTTTTTAGAACCTCTACACATATATATTTCAAAACAGAAGAGACCAGTAAATTGGATGAAGCATATGGGGATATTTGTTCAAAGATTTCCGACTTAAGAATCGAAATACTATATTCATTAAAAGTCGAAATTTTAAATGTCAAGACTTCTGCCATTGAATTTTATGAACTAATTGCCGAACTTGACGTTTTACAGTCTTTTGCTCAAGTTTCTCAAACAAATGATTACACAAAGCCAAAGATGGTTTTGGATGAAAGTTTTATTAGTGTAAAAAAGGCTAGGCACCCTCTCTATGAAACAACCGTTTCAATATACATACCCAATGACTTAACTTTGGACGGTGGAAAATACAGTGATGAACACTGGTTTGAGCATGACAAAAACAGAGTAAATATACTGAGTGGAGCTAATGCTTCAGGAAAAACAGTTTTCATAACCCAAATAGCGTTGTTATGTTATTTGGCCCAAATTGGCTGTTACGTTCCTGCAGATAACGCAACGATAGGAATAGTAGATAAAATTTTAACAAGAATAAGGACCGAGGAAACAGTAACAAAGCTACAAAGCAGTTTTGAGCTGGACTCAAGACAAATGTCAAAGTGTCTTGCTTTCGCAACTCCAAGAAGTTTGGTACTAATTGACGAGTATGGGAAAGGGACTGACGTGATAGATGGACCCGCCCTATTTGGAGCGATAATTAAACACTTATCGACAGATAAAGCTTGCCCAAGGGTGTTAGCAACCACACATTTTCATGAGTTGTTTAAACCGGATCTGCTAACAACCCACATTCCAGGAGTTCAGCATTACGTAACAGAAATTCTTTGGGACAATACCACACCCGGCTCAGAAACGGAACCAAATTTTGGCTTAACATTTCTCTACACAATTAAGAAAGGGATTTGTGATAATTCGTTCGGTGTTTATTGTGCAAAGATTTGCGGCCTTAAAAAGTCTATTGTCGAGAGAGGGCAGCAATTGACAGCTCTGATAGCAGAGGGTAAGGACATTGTTTCGGAATATGGCACACTCTCCCAAAAAGAAATCAATGATTTTGAGAGAAACCAACGGATCGTTAAAAGGTTCATGGCGTGGGATCTTGATCTAGAGTCCACAACCACCGGACACAGCTTAGCAGAAAAATTAAAAAATATGTTACAAGATTCTACTGCTTAAAACTCTTAGAACCTCGTATAGAAGAAAATTGTTTTGCAAGCAAGAGACGGGTCGCTGAACTTCCAATAGTTTTGATTATTTATACAATATCTTGCTTAAATTTTATCTTAACAGATTACTTATTCTTTAAATTTGACGGATCTGGTCAAATTCTTCTTGATACCAGTCTTTTCACCCTCGTACACACCAGATTGGCCACCAGAATAAACAGCCCGTACCGACTTGAGTTTCTTTTGTGCCTTATCGTACTTCTTCCTCTTCTTAACACGAGAGTTTCTGTTGTCCTTATTCCTCTTAGGCGTAAGACCTTTATTTTTCAAGATTTGATAATTAATGGCACGTTTACCATCATCACCAACATTCTCAGCAACCTCGGCCAGTTTGCCCTCCCTAGAAGCAATAACGGCCAGTTTGTGTGCATCCTGGCGAGCTTGCTTCCTGTTTTCTTTGCCCTTTTGAATTTGCTGATAATAGTCGTTCGTGCTTTTGCTGTTCAACGATTTTGATAACTCTTGATCTTCCGAATTATAATCTTTATCGTCTAAATCTGCCCCACTTGAATCATGCATACCACGTTTTCTGGCTTCCTCCAACAGTCTTTGTTGCCTTTCAAAGAACCGTTCTTTATATGGTATATCATCATCCCCAGCAAACTTATCGGATTTCTTGTTTTCTTGTTGGTCAATCTTGGATGTGTAAAACCTAAGCGTCCGTCTCCTCGCTTTCTTTTCTTGAGCATCAACATCTGCCATTTCAGACTCCACGTAATCGTCGACGTCCTCGTGAGTGACATCCTTCTTTCCTTTATCCAGACGAGATTGTGTCACATACTCTTCGAAATCATCCAATTCAGCTTCTGATGCACTGCTTTCATTCGAGTGATTATCAGAAGATTCAACGTCTGCAGCAATGTCCTTTAATGTTTCTGGATCCAGCTCGCCTAGATCGCTTTCCACTTCTTCCTCCTCTGATACCTGTTCTTGTTCCGATGCACTGCCACTCTCTGATTCGAGGTGATCTGATAATTCGCTGGCTTGCCTCCAAACTTCTTTTGACGTTAAGATTGCTTCCATGATAGGGTGGTCTCTCATTGTAGTAAAATCTTCGTTGTTGTTGAATTCATGCAAAAGAATACCAAAGTAAGATGATATAACCCCCAAATAAGAAGCTAACGCCACATGTTTTAGTTTAACTAGCTCAGTCTGCTTTGAGGACTTCATGGATTGTAACGTGCCGTTAAGAGTGGTGAATTCCTGACACAAAGGTGAAAATTCAGGAAACGTAGTTGCCAAATATTCTTTCTTAGAATCTTCGTCCATCTTTAAAACATCTTTGCGCGACACTGCGCTCCCGAGCTGTTTGGTGGAACTTCTGAATTCTGCGTCAAAATTCACGTCAAAGTTCTTGGCTGTTTTCACCCATTCTTCCTCAATCTCATTGTCCAAATAATCATCCATGTTCAAATCCTGTAAATGCTTTCTTTGTTGTCTCAAAGCTTCCTTCTCAATCTCCTTGGCGGTTTCTTGATCATCCAGATCGTCGGCCCCGTAATATTCATTTTTGTTATCACCCCAGGCAGCTTCATTATCCAACATTTGATCGGCTGGCTGCTGTCCATCTGATTCTTTTTCCATGCTCCGTCCAAAAACTTTCCGGTAAACCCTTTCTTTCTCCTCCTCGTCATCATCTTCTTCATCATCCTCTGAGATTTCCATTACCTCCTCTTCATCCAAGTCATCCAACGAGTCGTCATCGTCACTGGAGGCAGCATTTCTAGCCAAACTTGAATTCTCTAGCAAAACCTTTTCCCTCTTTGCTGCAAAGTCATCGGCCTCACTTAATCCGTATTTACCCCCTTCATCTTCCTGGACGTGTCTCGCCATTATTAATATCAAGCGTAGATGTGCCGCTCACTCTATGGAAGTTTTCCTTTCAGACTATCAAGTGCCCTGCAGAGAGTGCGTTGCGATGAGATGAGATGACTTTAGCTACTGAAAGAAAAATATTGAAAATGAACTGAAGTGAAAAATTTTCACAATTTAGAAACTATGTGTAACAGATCATTACATCAAAGAAGACCAGAACTACGCATTTACACTTGAAATAAGAGCGTATATTTGCAGAGAACATTGCTATCTCTTTAGGAAAGCTATTTAGTTGTGTCATTTCTATTTTTGTTTGTAGAATAGCTGATGTCAGGGAGGTTACCATCTTTGAGGGACGCTGCGTCGAGCAAGAAGTCAACCCCCAAATTCAAACCGAAAACTGTAGCACGTAAATCAAAGGAAGAGAGAGAGGCTAACGCGGCCCGAGCAAAAACTGAGAAAGAGCTTGCCGATGCCAGGGAACAATTGAAGAAAAAACAGGGTCCTGCTCCACCAGGGGAGAGGAAAAAGCGGGTACCCAAGTACCTGACTAACACACACGTAGTATCTAGTGGTCCTCTAGCTGCCGGGAATTTTGTTGGTGAAAGTGGGAATAGAGCTAGAAGCGGGTTTACATCCAGCGGGGGTGGAGGTGGCAGTGGCGGGATGAGCCGAGGTTTCGTCAAAATGGAAGGTGGGAACACTTCTCTTGTACACAAGGGTCTAGAAACTATCGAGAACCATGCACATCAGAGTGACTCTGAGCCAGAAAGTGATCAAGAGGACAAAAATACTAAGCACTCCATCAAATTCAATATGGGGAGAGAGTACAAGGTTGGTGAGACAAATCAAGATCTTGATAACTACATTGAAGGGGAGGATGACGATGGCGAACTGGAAACAGAGGATTTGCTTCACGCCAAAAGAATAGAACAGTTGTTCCCGGTGAGACCACTTCGTGTAAAACACGATGATGTTGACGCACTGAAAAGACATATCCAAGAGTCGGTGAGTGTTGCAACCACACGTGAACAGACGCCGAAGTTGGTACCAGAGTTGCCGATTAAGTCCGAGGAGGAACCAACTTTGGATGATCAATTGAGGCACAGAGAAAGTGAATTACAGCATAAATTGAGTGAGTTAAACGTGGATACTGAATTTGGGGGTATAGATGTTGAAGAAACCCGGTCCGAATTGTCCAGACTCGCTATAGATTACAAAAGGATACGTGATAAGGTTCTCAAAATCGACAACAAACCAAACCGTTTCATGCTATTTCAACTGCCACATCGGCTACCTGCATTTCAAGATATTACCCCAAAGACCGAAGAAGGTTCAGGTGCTGCTGCAGAGGATGATGTGCCAGAAATCCCAACCGAAGAACATTCGACAGAAAAAAACACAGAAGAATCTAAGATCAAAAGCAAACGCAATCAGCATAAGAAGAAAAAGGCTTCTATACCTCAAAATGAACTAGTTGGCGCTATCGGAACCCTGAGAGTTCACAAGTCCGGGAAAATATCTGTTGAGATAGGCGGTATCCCAATGGAGGTCAGCAGCGGAGCAGAAACCTCTTTTCTCCAAGATTTGGTGGCGTTAAATGCACCACCAGAAATTACAGGAAGTGAAGAAGAGCCTGCCACAGGGTTGAAGGGATCGATTGAACATTTGGGTAAAATTGAGAGCAAAATAGTGGTCACTCCTAAAATTTAAACACTACTTTAACGTGTTACATCACATTTCATCTGTGATACTATACGGACTTTTAGACAACTCACAATTTAATGCTCACATGTATATACAAACAACGAAGTATATCAGTCATCATTACTTACACACAAATACTTTTATAAACATTGTCATTACTATAAAAAATTACATAATTAATTTAAACCAAATAAGAGCAACTACGATAATTAAAATCCAAAAGAGCTTCCGACCACATTCCTCTTACGCACCATGGATACCTCTTTGTCTGCTGGACAGAATCACAACCGAGGGGGAAGGAACACGTTCCTTTCAAGAGTGTTTGGTATGCAGTCCAGCGATGTGACACCCCTAATGAACACAGAAGAAATGGGCTCATATCCAACAGACATTGAAGAAGGACAACCACCACAGAACAGGGAGGACGAAATCAGGATACCTGAATCTGACCAAGACGAATCAAGCTCTGAAGAGGAAGCTCTGGGGGTTACTGAAAACTATGCATCAGGACCGGCAGTTGCACCTAAGGACCGTGAATTAGTCCCCTTAATGGACGGAACATCAATTGATTCTTTGCCGAAACTTGGCCAGTTATCTAGTGAAAGTATGAACTCCGACCAGATTGATGCTGAGAACGAAGCAAATATGAAAGAAGATATTCCGTTGTTTAAAAGGACAAAACCTAGCCCTGGGTATCCGGTACCCCCTCAAGATAAGGCGTATAAAACAGTGATTGGGAATCCGTTAGAAAATGCTGCACAAAGACACGATTTGTTTACAGCCAGTACGAATAATCAATATCAAAAACACAACAACATGCCAAATTCGTTTTTGAACTTTAAGAACCCAGCTTATGACAGACACAAGAATTTGAGGAAGAGTTTCATCGACGATGGCAAAACTAAAAACACACTGAAAAAGCCAAACATTCTTAATAACATTCACATTTTAAACAGAACCCCACTAAACAAAATTCATACATTGAGTCCGAAGGAGAAAGCACTGTGGAAATGGGCCAATGTCGAAAACGTGGATCTTTTTCTACAGGACGTTTACAACTATTTCCAAGGAAACGGGTTTACCTGTATTATTTTGCAAAAAATGTTGAACTTGGCCACTCTAATATTTGTCGTTTATATTTCGACTTATCTCGGGTACTGCATTGATTATGGAAAATTATCATCAAGTAATAGGTTCAAAGATATAACAAGAGGACACTGCTATTCTAATAACATTACTGGTTTTGTGAAATTCATGCTTTGGGTTTTTTACCTGTTCGTTTGTCTAAAGATTGTTCAGCTTTATTTTGACTTCAAAAACTTAACAGAAATCCATAACTTTTACAACTATTTGCTTAACATCTCGGACAACGACCTACAAACCATTCCATGGAAAACTGTAGTTGAACACATGATGCTTTTAAAGGATCAAAACGCTCTCACCGCAAATGTGGTTGAGGTTAAAGCCAAGAATAGGATCGATCCTCATGACGTTGCGAATCGCATAATGAGAAAGAGTAATTACTTGATTGCACTGTACAATAACGACATACTGGATCTTTCCTTACCTCTTCCACTATTAAGGACAAATTCTCTGACCAAAACATTAGAGTGGAATATAAACTTATGCATCATTGGTTACGCATTCAACGATGCTGGCTTTATCAAACAGGCGTTCCTAAAAGAATCACAAAGAGAGTATATAATAGAGGAACTACAGAAGCGATTCATGTTAGCGGGGTTTTTGAACATCATTCTTTCTCCATTTTTGGTAACATACTTTGTTCTATTGTACTTTTTCAGATATTTCAACGAGTACAAAACATCACCTGGGTCTCTGGGAACAAGACAATATACCCCAATGGCAGAGTGGAAGTTTAGAGAGTATAATGAGCTGTACCACCTTTTCAAAAAACGAATTGGATTGAGTGTTCCGCTGGCTGACAAATATATAAACCAATTTCCAAAAGAAAAGGTTAACATTATGATGAGATTCATTGCTTTCATTGCGGGATCGTTTGTGGCCATATTAGGTTTATTCACGATTCTTGATCCAGAAAGCTTTTTAAACTTCGAAATAACCAATGACAGATCTGCGCTATTTTACATAACGATTCTAGGAACTATATGGACAATTGCCCAAAGTTCAGTATCGCAAGAATATGCCGTTTTTGATCCGGAAGAAACTATACGAGATGTGGCAAACTACACCCATTACTTGCCACAAGAATGGGCGGAGCGGTATCACTCAGAGGAGGTGAAGCAAGACTTTTCAAAGCTTTACAATCTGAAGATTGTCATTTTGTTGAGGGAACTTGGCAGTCTTATCATCACACCTTTTGTGCTTTGGTTTTCTTTACCTAAATCGGCTAGCAAAGTAGTGGACTTTTTCAGAGAGACTTCAGTATATGTTGATGGCTTGGGTTACGTGTGCAAATATGCACTGTTTGATTCCCTTGAACAAGAAGTGCCGCCTGGAAATCAAAATGACATCTCGTCTATTTTGCGTAGCATTCCTGCACTCAAGATATCTAAACGCTTAGACGATGAGGGTCAACTAAGCGATTTGTCCAATAACGAAACAAAGGATGCTGCAATTAATAAGATGATGCAATCGTATTTATACTTCATGGACGATTATGGTAATGAAGAGAACAACCTGGGGAAAGGCCAAATATCAGCAAAGAAGGAAGAACCTCGCCAAAAAGAGGAAAAACCTCTAAATGACATTTATTCTTGGAAAAAGCAGTTTGGTCCTGGGCGGAAACCCGATTTGTTTAGAATGGAAAGAAGAAATCAAAATGCATCAGATTTGCGAAGCCCAGTCCAAGACAAAGCAAATAATGAAAGTTTCGAGCCTTATCGTTCCGAAGAAGTCGATGAATCTTTGTTGAACTCAAAGCCATTGAAGCAGTTCGACCAAAGCTATGATAATGAATACAGGAGCGACCCAATGGGGAGGAATGGTGGTGTTCTAAAATTGGTCAGAGAATATTACAAACAGTCTGACCTGGGGAGGTAATTTGTCGCTCGAATTCAAAAAAATAATACATGTACGGCGTTTATAACGGTTTCTACTATACATAGGAATAAATCAGCATAGCAATAACAAATTTACATTCATTTTTTACCGCTGCGCAGTTTTTTCTCCCTCTCATATTTATTCTTCTCTGCACCCTCTTCGGTAGCAATTGTATTATAAATATTGGACATCTTGGCGTGGTATTCTTGGTTCGCCTTCTTCTTCTCTTCGACATGTTGTCTAGCCTCAAACTTAGTATCCTTACGCAATTCCTTCATCATGAACTTACGTTCTTTCTTCAGTTGAGCCTTCATCTTACTTATTTCGCTTCTGGATCTGTCTGGATCATAAGATTTCTTATCTGGGTTGAAGTTCTCTTCGAACTTTGGTGCATGCGATGGAATGACCATTGGTTTATGATCTTGTAATGCTAAAGGTATGTGTTCGGCAAACTTATCCAACTTTTCCAATGTATTCAAGAGCTCCTTTGCCTGTACTAATGTGTCGAATTTAGACACGTATGTTTGTAGAATTTTCTTGAACGAGGTGGATAGTTCCTTGAAAGCAGGTTCCGATTTCCACATGGTAGTAATGGATCTACTCAGGACCTCAAATAGGTTCAAAAGGACTGTAGCCGAGAACTCGTTTGAGTTGCTCTTATTGAGCGTGGAAATCAGATGCAGCTTAATGGTTATGCCTTGGGATTTATCAAATTTGGTATCTTTATCAATTGATATCGAGTTTGAGTCCACTCTGATACAAGGGGAGCTAGTGGACGATCCTAACAATGTATACAAGGCTTTCTGCAAAAAGTATGCCATTTCAGGGACATATCTTTTCGAGAGTCTTTCATACTTTAGCAAAATGTTCGTTATCACACAACCATACGCCAATCTTTCTATCGTATTGAACCTTGTTTGCTCCAAAATTTCTGACATCAAGATCAGACATGGTGTAACAACCAAATGGTACAAATCTGAAGTTGAGAAGAGCATACCAACGAGGATGAAGAACGCCAGATCGGAATTTTGAATACCGTTGAATTTGCTCACTTTGAATCGTTTTTGAATTTCGTTTATTGTTCTTCTGCATTCATCAGAAAGCGCGCGGTTGTACTTTTCAGAGAGTGTTTTCAATATACTAACTAAAGTATTCTGAGTTGCCTCGTATGCTTGGACATTGGATGTGTAGTTTTGGTCAGACAAAAATAAGATATGCTTCAAAAGAACACCTGTGAATGTCCCTAAACGCTCCTTATTACCCTCCGCCAATTTTGGTTGAGTGCTCTTCACAATAGCTCTGATGTGTTTGGGATGGTCTACTAGCGGTGCATCCTTAAGCATTGCAAGTAAATCGGCGTGAGTCAGAGGGCAAGTAACGGGTCCTTTCATTGTACTTTCGGTAGCATCTTTGTCGTCAAACTCGACATCATCGTCGGAGTTCGCAATAGCTTCATCTACATCTTCCTCATCGGAGTTGTCCCAAAATCCGGCATCCAGGTCTTCGACACCTTTTTGCTCTTCTTCGTCAGATTGATCAAGCATTCCGCTCATACGGTCCAGTCTCTGTTGCTCCAACTTCTTCATTCTACTCTCAGCCTCCTCTTTCAATTCCTTTTCTGTTTTGGTTCTGTCGGATGGCACGGCCCTCTTCTCCAATAGGAGTTCTTTGACCTTTTTATCGTAGTCTATTTCATTAACATCCTTTTGTATAACAGAGTCATCAGGTTTTTTATCAGACTTCAATTCCGAGGCCATCAATTCAGACATGATATCATCATAATTATCATCCAATGTATCGATCTGAGTTTCTAATTCACCTTGGGCCTTCTGTCTTTCGTGTTTGTAGAACTTGGATTTTGCTATCACCTCCTTCATGACCTCAGCCTTCGTTTTCTTTCTGGCTGGTTGTTCACCTGTAGTTGCTCCCCCCAGTGTGTCATCATCGTAACCATACGGCCTCTTTGCAGGTCTGAATCCTGAATCATCAGGGTCGCTATTATTTTCGTCGAAATTGTCCGCCACGTCGTTACCCAAATGTGTCAGTGTGGTACCAAACGCCCCCATGTCGTCATCATCATCGTCTGCATCCAGATTGTACAGATTCGATCTCTTCTTCGACTGGCGCTGCCTTTCACGTGTGAATCTTTCGAGCATCTTCTCCTCTTCCGTCAACTGGTTGTCTCTCTCCCCGAATCTCCGATCGACCAGCGCACCTGTCCTACCTTGTACTTGCTTTCTCGCTTCATACGCCATCCTCCGCCTGTCTTCACCAATCTGCTTGGATATCCCGGGTTTCCCGACGGCCGTCGTCCTCACATTGGCACTGATACCTTTCAACTTATCCTTCGCGGTCTTGACCTCAAACGGGTTGAACTGCTCCCTGATTTTCGCCAGAGTATTTGCCTTCTCCTCCCTGTCGTAGTCCTTTGCAGACCGTCTCTTCCCACCGTTTTTCTTCTTCGTGACATTGGTCTGTCCAGTTAGCCCGTGAGCCTTTAGCGTCGCCTTCAAATTCTTCAACTGAGATTTCGCCATCTTGGGAGACACCAAAAGCGATAGAAATTATTTCCAATTACTGTGCAGAGTACTCAGTTAATCCCCAATTACTCTCCGACAGGATCAGATACCACCGTGATCCTTCAGAACAGTAACAATCCCTCTCAAACACATATATGCAACCTCGAACTGGCTCTTCCAAATCCAAAGCTCATCGCAAAATTTTCCAAAAATTTTCGTTTTGACAAAAACCCAAACATTCAACGTCACGTGATTTTTTGTATTTTTTTGACGAAAAATCATTTTGTTTCAAAGAAGAAGAAGCGGTGGCAAAACAAGGCCTTCGAAAGGAAGAGGAGTGTTTGGAGATTGGTAAGTGGTGGACCTGTGAGTTGAGTTACTATTATAGTTGAGGTTTGTTGATTGAACAAAACTCTTATTTTTTTTTTCCTTTTTTTTCTTCATTTAGATTCCAGTGACCATGTCGAGAGACGCGCCAATTAAGGCGGAGAAGGATTACAGTGAGATTTTGAAGGAGGAGTTTCCAAAGATTGATGCTTTAATCTCTCAGGGGGAATGTGAGCAAGCTTTGCTTGATTTGCTTGCTTGGGAGAAGAAGACGAGGCAGGCTGCTGACCTTGTGTCCTCGAAGGAGGTTTTGGGGAAGATCGTGGATGTGCTCGTTGGGCAAGGTAATTGGGATGAACTGGATGAGCAATTGATGCTTTTGTCCAAGAAGCACGGACAGTTGAAGTTGTCCATACAGTTTATGATCCAAAAAGTCATGGAACAGTTGGACTCTTTGAAGGATTTGTCCGTGAAGGTCAAAGCCATTGAGACCATAAGAACCGTCACGGAGAACAAGATCTTTGTTGAGGTGGAGAGAGCTAGAGTGACTAAGCAATTGGTCCAGATAAGAAGGGACGAGGGGAAGCTTGATGAAGCGTGCAAACTTCTTTGTGAACTACAGGTGGAGACTTATGGTTCCATGGCGATGTATGAGAAGATCCAATTCATATTGGAGCAGATGGAATTGAGTATACTAACTGGGGATTTTGCTCAGGCTACTGTGCTCTCTAGAAAGATCCTCAAGAAGACTTTCAATGCTGAAAAATACGAAGCTTTGAAATTGGAATACTACAATCTGTTGATCAAAATTGGCTTGCACAAGAGGGATTACTTGGAGGTTGCCCAATACTATCAAGAGATTTACCAAACACAGTCTGTTAAGTCAGACGAGGATAAATGGAAGGACGCCTTGACCCATATTGCATACTTCTTGGTGTTGTCCCCTTACGGTAACCTACAAAACGATCTGATCCACAAGATTCAACTAGATAACAACCTGAAGAAATTGGAGATCCAGGAATCGCTCGTGAAATTGTTCACCACTCAAGAGCTAGTGAGATGGCCAATAGTACAAAAAACGTATGAGCCAGTGCTGAACGAGGACAAAATTATATTTGGTTGTCAGGAACCAGAGGACAGGAAGTACCACTGGGCAGAATTGCAGAAGAGAGTCATTGAACATAACTTGAGGGTCGTGTCCCAGTACTACTCCAGAATCACACTGACCAGATTGAACGAACTGCTGGATTTGCAAGAATCAGAGACCGAAACTTTCATCAGTGACTTGGTAAACCAGGGGATCATATACGCCAAGATTAATAGACCCAAGAAGATCGTGAACTTCCAGAAGCCGAAGAATTCAAGCGAGTCGCTAAACGAGTGGTCCAACAATGTAGATGAACTGCTTGATAACATAGAGTCTATTGGCCACTTGATCACGAAAGAGGAAATAATGCATGGTTTGAAGTCCTAGCTAGCCTAAGGGAGATTACATTGTAAACGAGAACTACAGCACTACTTTCACCAATTATATATATAATAACGTACTGTACAAATTTAATGAAGTAGCGTGGTAAAGTGCTAGTTGACAACATATCACTGTCCTTCTTGCGTCACCATACCGTACATTCTCCCCCTTTTATGGTAGACTCCGCAGTGGGTGCACAGCGACTCATGCATACTTGAACTGACTAAAAAAAATGATAAAGTGTAGGAACCACCCGCAAAAATGAAATTAGCGGGTTGGAAGTGGGATAAAGAACAAAGCGATTAGAGTTGGAGATCCCGTTGGACACAGCTCGTCCTCCACCGTATATGATATTGTCTGAGCAATGATAATAGACCCGTCTGCACCCAATGCTTCACCAAAACGCAATAATGAGGAAATCGTCCAATTTTGGCAGGTGATGGAGGATACCTTGGATTGTCCGGATGTCGAAAACACCGCAGACGTAAATTCGAGACTGGTTACATATCTGAAAACCTCCACAGACTCTTACAAGGATTTTATAAACTCAGACAAGGATATTTATAGGATGGCGCTCACATTTGTCGAATCCCAGATGTTCAATTTAAAGAGGCATTTTTGTTTGGGGAAACTGCTTTCCCTGCTGAATATCGATCTTTTGGAGATGAACATGAAATTCATTATCAGTTACATTTTGCTATTTGAATGCAAGAGGAATTTGTCATCCCTAGACGTTATTCTCGACCACCAAGGGTTCAACGTCATATACAACACCCTTTACACGCAATTTGCATACTTGAAGATATATGGGGGTGGTACTGATATCCATGTAGGACAGGCGGACCCCAATAAGCTGTCGCGGGATATAGCCGAGCTGGATTTGGTAATATTCGACGAGATGGAGCAAATATCGACGGTGCTGATGGATATCCTGTTTCAAATATTCAAATACTGCAAATGCTGCTTAAAGAACGTCGAACTACTGGACGATTTTTTTATTCACTACCTGATAGTATCCATCAGATCGGATACGCTTGATGACTTGTTCAACAACGCAAAATTCAAGCTGGTACTGGCGATAAATGAGCAGTACATGATTTTGGAGAAATCCGTTCCAAACAAGATCGGGAAGTATCTGGTTCACAACTCGATAGCAAGCAATTTCATAGAACTTCTGCTGCTGAAATTTAACCGAATCAAGGACGCCTCGTTGCAGATTATGATGTGCAAAATCTTGTACCATATTTTGACCACAAATAACAAAGACACTGTGGAGCATGTATTTTACCTCAACGACCTGAACGTGTTTGTAGATGTGCTTATCAGAGAATTGCAAGACATATCGGAGCAAGAGGAGGTGCTTAGAAATATATTTTTGAGAGTACTTGCTCCATTGTTAAAGAACTCTCAACTTGCAGACACCCACTATCGAGCTGCTGATCTGAACAATTTATTAAACTATCTGTCCGTCTCGGATAATATTTGTTCTAGTGGTAATGTGTTGTCGGAGCACGATACAACTGTTAAATTGGCCCGCAAATGTCTAACGGATGTCCCTTGGTTAAACACTTATACTCCCAATGAAGCAGATTTGGGTTCTCGTAACAACAGTGGGAAGTCCAGCAGAGCATCTAGCATTACGGCAATGGCAATGTCATTTCCTGAATCGAATGTATTATCATCACCTTCATCCTCACTGTCATTGAATGCATCAATTAATAACCAGCCCCATAGGGGTTCCGTCGTTTCTAATCAGCAGTCCCTATACAGTGGGGCTGATATATCTGCCGAGTCGCTGGGAACCCGAAAGACGAAACCTTTACCGCCACCACCTGTCCCGCCGTCTAGAAAATTTCATAATTCCAATTCTAGAAAAAATGCAACGTCACATCTCACAGGTGTCTATTCTACTAGAACTTTGTAATGTTGGTACCCTGTGAGTAAGACGACATTACTTTTAAAAGACGTTATAACGTATTAAAATCAATATATATATATCAAATACAAGCCACATACTATCTAATTCCGCCACCGTCCTCACCTAAAAGAGAATGGGGAGGTCTCGATATCATAGGAATAATAAATTTGATTTACCTAATTTGGATCAACCACTCTACATGTCTTTTCATCAAACTCTAGCAGCCCCTTAGATTCCTTAATCTTACACTGTACCAAAATCAAAAGATTGTACAACATCTTAAGTACCGGGGTCTTGACATTGTACGTTTCTGCCAATCTGAGGGGATTACCTAGAATGACCTCTAGCTCCATCAATTGATTCTTTTGACGGTCCACGCACATCGAAGGTGTAAACATAATATCCTTGGAAATGTTGGTGAAAAAATCAATGAATTGCGAATCTAGAGAAATACCTTCCGCAGCGGCAATATCCATGATTTCGTTCATGGCAGGTCTGAATATCTCAAACTCTGTAGACTTCTGGTCACTGCCAAACTGAAGAGCCCGGGGAACATCCAAGCTGACCAGCGCAGTGGTCGTGTTTATCGCTGCGTTATACAAGAGTTTCTTCCATCTTGAGTAGCGGACCCTTTCGTCAAACTCACCCTTGTTTTTGCCCTCATTGTGATACAACTCCACAAAATCCTTTGCGGCACGTATCGCGGCAGCATCTTTGCTATCAAACGGACCGATAGAAAGAAAATCGGTACCTACCTGGTGTATTTGACCGGGTCCAATTTTCGTCGATCCGATGATCTCGATACCGGAAAGAACGCAGTAATTGTACTCGTCTCTGGAGAAACGTTCGTAAATGTCTCTCTCGATATCGATCCCATTTTGAATAAGGACCACATTTGTTCTCCTTTCTGGGAACTCTACTTTGAAACGTTCCAGTATTGGTTCAATTACCTGAGGCACTCTAGAGTGCACGGGGCCATCAGGAATGTTCTTAGTAGTCACGACAATGTAATCGTAAAAGTTACTCTCACCACTCTCACCTAGAGCATGTGCGGTATCCTTAAACACATGGTGAGGGGTCCAGTTTTCCAATTTGCCGTAGTCGCACGAGTCGATGGTATATCCGTGCTCCAGGACGTGGTTGTAATCAGACCTGACCACCAGCGACACAATCGATTTATCCCTCACAAAAAGCGACAACGTCGCAATTACACCAACACCACCGGCACCAATCACAAGAACGTACGGTTTATTACCTTCGTTAGCCATAGAAAACACTCACGGGACAGAAACTTGACCAATTCTTAGGGGTGGTGACTCCGGATGAAGAATCGCAGCTTAGATCTCTTATTAATCAAATTTATAACTTCACCTAGAAGATTATATAGATTCAACTACAAAAGAGTCAACGTAGAAAAAAGTTCACAGACACGAGAGCGACCAATCCAACACCATTCCACTACAACTCAATCCAACAGTCGTCTGTGCAACACTTTTAATCACTGATAGGAGTCCCGTCCAGTGGTTGATCCTCAAGCATTTAATCATTGATTACGAAAATATCAAAAATTTCAGCGATGGAAGAACAAGAAAAAAAATAGCAGGGAAAGACGGTTTTATGTCAAAGAGGAACAGAGCAGTGGTTAGAGTTGGTTATCGTTGCTCATTTCAACGCACTCACTCACAAAATAGAACCAGAGAAGATGTCCGCTAAAACAGCTGCACCAAGGGTTCCTTCCAATGCAACTTTCAAGAGCAAAGAGAAGCCACAGGAGGTTCGTAAGGCGAATATTATTGCTGCGCGTGCCGTTGCCGATGCGATCAGAACATCGTTGGGTCCCAAGGGGATGGACAAGATGATCAAAACTTCTCGTGGCGAGATCATTATCTCCAATGATGGGCACACCATCCTGAAACAGATGGCTATTTTACACCCAGTGGCGAGAATGCTGGTTGATGTTTCCGCCGCACAGGATGCTGAAGCCGGTGACGGTACGACATCCGTTGTTATACTGACAGGTGCATTATTGGGGGCAGCAGACAGACTGCTGAGCAAAGGTATTCACCCTACAATTATTGCTGAATCTTTCGAAAAGGCGTCGAGGAGAAGCGTGGAGATACTATTGGAAATCTGTCACAAAATCTCTTTGAACGATAGAGAAGACTTGATTAGAGCTGCTACGACTTCTCTATCTTCCAAAATTGTCTCTCAACACTCGTCCTTCCTTGCCCCATTAACTGTCGATTCCATACTCAAGATTTGTGATGAAAACTCCACAACTGTGGATTTGAGTGATATCAGGTTGATCAAGAAAGTGGGCGGTACTATCGACGATACGAATTTGATCAACGGTGTTGTTTTGACACAGAATGTTGTGAAAAATGCCGGTGGGCCCACGAGGAAAGAGAAGGCAAAGATTGGGTTGATCCAATTCCAAATTTCACCCCCCAAACCAGACACTGAAAACAACATTGTAGTCAACGATTACAGGCAAATGGACAAAATTTTGAAAGAGGAGAGGGCCTACCTGTTGAACATTTGCAAGAAAATCAAGAAGTCGAAGTGTAACGTTCTTCTAATTCAAAAGTCCATTCTGAGAGATGCTGTCAACGACCTAGCTTTGCATTTCTTGGCTAAATTGGGGATCATGGTGATCAAGGACATAGAAAGAGAGGAGGTTGAGTTTTTGTCCAAGAGTCTCGGATGTAAGCCAATCTCTGACTTAGAACTGTTCACCGAGGACAGATTAGGGTCTGCTGACTTAGTAGAGGAGATAGAGAGCGACGGTTCCAAAATTGTTGTGTTGACCGGGATCAAGAGCAATTTGGCCAAACCAACGGTGTCGGTGGTCATCAGAGGCGCGAATAACATGATTTTGGACGAGACTGAACGTTCTCTGCATGATGCGTTATGTGTGATCCGTTGTCTAGTAAAGGAGAGAGGTCTAATTGCCGGTGGTGGTGCTCCCGAGATTGAAATTGCTAGAAGACTGTCAAAGGAAGCACGGGCAATGAACGGTGTGGAAGCCTACATTTGGCAAGAGTTTGCCGAGGCTCTGGAAATTATTCCAACAACTTTAGCAGAAAATGCAGGCTTAAACAGTATCAAGGTTGTTACCGAATTGCGTTCCAGGCATGAAAACGGCGAAGTCAACGAAGGTATCTCTGTGAGAAGATCCGGTACCACAAACACGTACGACGATCACATCTTACAACCTGTCTTGGTCAGCACAAGTGCGATCTCTCTGGCAGCCGAGTGTGTCAAATCCATATTGAGAATTGACGATATCACGTTTAGCCGTTAATTATTTTTCTTTTGGACAAGAGAGAAACATCTAAGGCATTTCTTATACATCTGTATAGTATATAAATATATTATAAACACCCCATCACTTTTGATCTGCTTGGCCGACTCTACTTACCTGCCATAAGAGAGAAAAAACTGATTCATTTTCCAGATCTGAGGTAATCATTCAAAGATGACTCCATGGCGCAATATTTTTTTTCCATTGTTTTGCACTTTTCTTCATTCTACGTTATATAATCACGAACTTGAAGATGTGTAACATGGGCCCATGTGAGTTTCATAGTCTTTACTGGTCACGCACTTCACTGGCAAAGACTTTTAGAACCTATATAAACGGTGGCCTGTTTGATTTTCTTACAGTTACTTCTTCTCAACACTTCTCGACAACATTTCTTTCAAATTCTTAGCAAAAGCCAGCTACTACAGCATAATCCACAGGAAGATGAACGTATTGGTTTACAATGGTCCAGGTACCACACCAGGATCTGTAAAACACGCTACCGAATCATTGCGTGACTTTTTAGAGCCGTACTATGCTGTCAGTACGGTTACTTCGAAGGTTCTCGAGACAGAACCCTGGATGGGGAAGACTTCTGCGATTGTTTTCCCAGGTGGAGCAGATTTGCCATACGTTAGAGAATGCAAACCAATTATCCCTAAACTGAAGGAATTTGTGTCCAAAAAGGGAGGTGTGTTTATTGGGTTCTGTGCTGGGGGGTATTTCGGTGGTAGTAGGGTGGAGTTTGCACAAGGTGACTTGGAGTTAGAAGTCACAGGAAATAGAGAACTCCAATTATTTCCTGGTATAGTAAGAGGCCCTGCGTATGCAGGCTTTAAATACAATAGCGAGGTTGGGGCAAGAGCTACGAAAATGCAAGTAAACAACGGCACCATGACCTACAATTATATTAATGGAGGTGGTGTATTTGTAGATGCAGATTCTATGCCAAACGTTGAAGTTCTGGCCCATTTTACAGAACCACTAGACGTTTCCCATGTACAGAGTGGGCCTACAGACGATAATCCTGCAGCCGTTGTCTTGTGTCATGTGGGAAAGGGGAAGGTTCTACTAACAGGAAGTCATCCTGAATTTTTGCCGAAATTATTGGCAAAATCCCCCAACCATGATGACATGAAAAATATCATCGAACTGTTACAAAGCCATGAGAAGGAAAGATTGGATTTCATGAGGTACATCTTAACGAAAATGGGTTTGAACTGTAATAGGGATTTCAATAATGTAAGGGCGCCAAATTTGACTCCGATAGTGGTTGCGTCTTCTCCAATGAATACATCTAAACTCATTGAATTTAAAACTTTGCTCCAAAGTAAATTTCCCAACTCGAAGCAATTAGATAATTCTATCGAGATAAAAGATGCAACAGACTATTTCCACTTTTTTGAGGGGTTTGAAAGATGCTACGAATTGGCTAAAGATGAATTGCATGATCAGGATCCTGAAACTGTTGCTAAAGCTGTTGTATTTATAAATGAAAATGAAGCATATCCAAGCAAAGAAACTTTGCATAATTTCGATATGGAAACATACTTTAAACATCTGAATCCAAATAACAATTTGGGTTCCTTGTTGATGTACAGTGAGGTAGTGACCTCGACAAGCTCACTGCTGAACAACAACAAAACCCTACTCTCTGCAATTCCCAAGAATTCTGTCTTACATGTAGGTACCATCCAAGTTTCTGGTAGAGGGCGCGGTGGTAATGTCTGGATTAATCCTAAAGGTGTAGCCGCCGCAACTGCAGTTGTAAATCTACCTTTAAAATCACCAACTACTCAAGAAAACATTTCAATTGTTTTTGTTCAGTATCTGTCGATGCTGGCGTACTGTAAGGCAATTAACTCGTATCTTCCAGGATTTGAAGACCTGCCCGTTAGAATTAAGTGGCCGAACGATTTGTATTGCATGAGCCCAAGTTATTATCGTAATAATAACATAAAATTGTTAGGGAAAGGGCTCAGTAACGATAAAGTCACCGTCAATGATATTGAGCCTGCATATCTGAAGATCTCCGGTTTGCTAGTCAATACCCACTTCCTGGATAACGGCTATACGCTATTATTGGGATGCGGGATAAATGTTAGCACCGATGGTCCAACTACTTCTTTAAACACATGGGTGGATATTTTGAACAAGGAGAGGGAAGAAGCTGGATTAGTGAAATTACCTCATATTGACGTGGAGATACTACAAGCCCTTTATATGAATAATCTGGAAGTGTTGTTAAAGATGTTTGTAGATTACGGCTCCTCCACAATCTTGCCAGAGTATTACCGCTATTGGCTACATTCTAACCAGATTGTGACGTTGACATCTCATCAAAATATCAGGGCAAAAATCACGGGGATCACAAGCGATTACGGTTTGTTAATAGCAGAAGAATTAATGCCGGGGAGCGACTACAAATTGACAGGTGTGGTATATCATTTGCAACCTGATGGCAACACGTTCGATATATTTAGAGGATTGATTGCCAAAAAAGTGACATGAGTGTGCTTTAACAAACTTGTTGCCTTTAGATAAAAACCAACACTTATTCTGTCGATTATATTATAAAATACGGTAACATGGTATACTTACAATATGTAGTTTATATCAAAGAAGTCTGGTTATCAATAGATCTTGTTATCTCGATACTCGTGTGTTATAATGTATGTATTTTTTTGTGGTTTTTAGGATCATACCTGCAATGCTGTGCTTTATCGCTTCAATATCATTTATGAGTTACAAATTTATGGTACAATTGCTCGAGTATATATCTAATTTCACCCAGAATACAGAGTAACAGCAATATCCATTATACTCATTGTTTATTCTCTTCATTTTTTTTCTTCTCTGCTTCATCCTCAGAGCCAGGAGAGTACGTAGGAGAACCTGGACTATAGTTTGGAGAGGTTGGAGAATATGAAGGAGAAGTTGGACTATAGTTTGGAGATGTTGGGGAGTAGGAAGGTGAGGTGGGTGAGTACGAGGGTGAGGTTGGAGAGTAAGATGGAGATGTAGGACTGTAGCTTGGTGAAGTTGGTGAATAGGAAGGAGATGTAGGGCTGTAGCTTGGAGATGTTGGACTATAGCTTGGAGATGTCGGTGAGTACGAAGGTGATGTTGGGCTGTAACTTGGCGAAGTTGGTGAGTATGAGGGTGATGTTGGAGAATATGATGGAGACGTTGGAGAGTAGGAGGGAGAGGTAGGAGAGTATGATGGAGAGGTTGGGGAATAGCTTGGGGAAGTGGGGGAGTAGGAAGGCGAGGTAGGAGAATATGAAGGTGATGTTGGGCTATAACTTGGCGAAGTTGGAGAATAAGACGGCGACGTTGGAGAGTATGCTGGGGACGTCGGGGAAAATCCTGGAGAGGACACCCCACCAAAACCAGGAGACGCAGGGGCATCACCATACGCACCAAACGGCGACGTGGCGCCACCGTATTCTGCACCACCGTAAGCAGTAAACCCACCTGACATTGCATCTGTAGAACCAGAATCGACCAGAGGGGAAAACATTAGTTCATCTTTGATGTCGATATTGGCATTGGCCAGGCCGTGCTCGTCAGAGTATGGAGTTGCGCCACCTTCTTCACCGTCTTCAAGTTCAGAGATCTTTTGTTCCGGCATATACTTCATTAAGGATTCTTCATCAATCATGACGTCAAACGCACCAGTACCAATTGGAGCCATTTGACCCAATAGAACATTCTCTGATACACCACGACAGTCATCTAGTTCGGCAGCAGCACCGGCTTCAAACAAAATTTCGACAGTTTCTTCGAAAGAACATCTCATTAACGCACCGGTATTGGATCTGTTGAAACCGTGACGTGTCACTGAAGTCAAACCACCTTGTGTCGTCATTACATCAACAAGCAATGCCATATGACGGTAGTTCACGTACGAACCATCGGAAGCAATAACATTGTAGACTTCCTTGTACAATGCAGCACGACCAGCTTCGATACCAAGGACTTCCATGATGTCGATAAACGAGTTGGTATAAATTCTCGTAGCATCAACGCCAGGAACTTGCATAACCTCAGCTAGATTAACACCATCTGATTCTAGCACCCACTCAGGTACCTTCTGGTACTCACCGCTCTCGTTAGGAACTTTACGGTCATATTTCATCATGACAACACGCTCAATGTTTTCGACACCACGCAAAGTGATGTTTTCCAACATAGTGTTTTCGATCTTCTTCAACATATGATCTTCTTCTGCCTCAGTTTCAGCGTCCAGTGACTTTGGACGAACAACACGACAACGAATAATCAGTTTCTCGGCATTATCTTCAGACCAAATAACGAACAGATCGTTCTTAAATGTTTCCTTAATCCTTTCACCAACTTGACCCATGGTTAAATCTTTATCGTTCATAGCTGCACGATCTAGTTCAAGACGTAGCAACCAAGGCGATTGTTGATCTAATGAGGATTCCATTTCATCGTCCAGTAGAGAGAAATGTAGTTGAATAATTTCTTCATCTTCTTCAATAACCGTAGAACGTGGATCAGGATCATAGTAAATTTCAGAGGCAACTGTGACACTCTTTAACGTCGTGTGTTCTATAGCGGATCTAATTAATTTTGCTTTTTCTTGGTCAGATGAGTAGTCGTCCTTCAGATAAACTGTTAAAGAAGGAGTTTTCATGTTTTTGGCAACATTTAAAATTTCCTTTAACCGAGGAACACCGGAGGTAACTTTCTTCGAAGCAACACCGGCAAAATGGAAAGTGTTCAGTGTCATCTGTGTCGCAGGTTCACCGATAGATTGAGCAGCTAACACACCCACCATTTCACCAGGATGAACGACAGAACGCAAAAATTGCGCCTCGATGTTATTCAAAACCCAGTTAAACGCCTCTTTTGTTAATCTGTATTCCTTAAGCACCCTCCGTGTGGCTAAACGCGAACGTACCAAACAACAGAACAAGGTTACAGCGTCTGTCTGCGCCCTTTCGATGATTTCACTCTTACCACGTAGCACCAACAACTTCGATTGAAGTTCATTCACACTATCAATGATATCGCGAATTGTTAAGTCAGATGGTTTCGAGTGATCGATTCTGAATGTCTGCTGAGCATTTTGGATGATACGTCTGATATTAACAGGTAGTGGCCAGTTAGACTCACCATCCACAAACACGTTTCTCAAAAAGGCACGGTCTTTAACGAGTTGCTTGTATTCCTCATCTAGAAGCGTTTGTAATTTCAGATCACCAGTAATTTCAGAGCCGGATTCCAATAGCGTTGGATCCAACGAATTTTGAACATTCATCAAATCTATTCTGTATTTCTTTTCGAAAGCAGCATCAGAACCCCCAATGGTATCTAGGGACTGTTTCTCGATGTAAGATGCATCAATACCGTCTTCACCATAGATGAATTGGATGACGTTACCAAGGGAGTTTCTGGTAGTGTTATCGTAGTGGACCATGATATCTTCCAAAGCCTTAACCAAACGACGTTGAATATACCCAGTTTCGGCAGTCTTGACAGCAGTATCAATTAAACCTTCACGACCACCCATAGCATGGAAAAAGAATTCCTGAGGAGTCAACCCTCTTAGATAGGAGTTCTCAACAAAACCCTTGGATTCTGGAGAATAATCGTCCTTTGAAAAATGGGGCAGAGTACGATCCACAAAACCAAAACCAATACGTTTACCTTCGACGGATTGTTGACCGACACAGGCCGACATTTGTGCAATATTAATAAACGAACCCTTGGAACCGGCGCTGACCATCTGTTTCACGAAGTTTGTATCGTTCAGGTTGACTTCAGCTAGACGACCAGCTTTGTCTCTTGCTTCGTTCAGGAAACGCACGACGTTATCCTCAAAAGATTCACGTAGTGTCATACCATGCTTTGCAGTCAGCAAGTTGGCTTGAGCTTCTTTGGTAACTTCTTCGACCTTCTTTTTGGCTTCAGCAATTGTCTCGGTAATTTCCTTAATTGTAGCACCATCAGCAATGGTATCACCAATACCGGTCGAAAACCCGTTATGCAACAACCAGAAATTTACCACTTTTTGAATATTACCAAATAACCTTGCACAGGTCTGCGGACCCTTTTCTCTAGTAACGACATGAATCAAACCACCGCTCGAAGAACCGACGGTCTTCTTATCGACAACACCAAATATAATTTGCCCATCAATAATCAACATACCATTATCCTTTGGCGATAACAATGTAGTGCCTTCATCAAAACGCTGTAGATGAATACCATTTGGAATGGCCACAGATAGAATCTGTTTACCGGTCCACAAAGGTTTTGGTTTCAAGATAGCAGGAGTTGGAATCACACCATCCCAATCAGGAACCCAATATAACATGTTAAGAACATGGTCAAGCTCCAAGAACGTATCTCTCAACGTTAAAATACGAATACCACACAAAGTATCTTGTACAATCCCCATACAGGGCTTATTCGATTGTGGAGATACAATCTGTAGGGGAACGGCACAAAGTTGGGATAACTCTGCCCTCGTCTCCTCGGATTGAGGAACATGTAAATTCATTTCGTCACCATCAAAATCGGCATTGTAGGGAGATGTAACGGACAGATTTAACCTGAAAGTAGAGTAAGGTATCACCTTGACTTTGTGAGCCATCATGGACATTTTATGTAGCGAAGGTTGACGATTGAACAGAACAGGATCATCGTCCATGATATGACGCTCTACCTTCCACCCGTACTGCAACTGCACATCACCGGCTCTCTTACTGTACCTCAAATCGATACGGTCACCATTTTCACGAATGACATATTTGGCACCGGGATGTTCATTAGGACCGTTCCGTACCAACTGCGTTAAACGATCAATGTTGTACGGTGTTACAACTTCTGGGTACGTCAAAGTTCTGGCGATAGATTTGGGGACACCCACTTGATCTAACTCTAAGTTTGGATCACCCGAAATAACTGTTCTGGCAGAAAAATCGACACGCTTCCCCATCAGGTTACCTCTGATACGCCCCTCTTTACCCTTTAAACGGGCACGGATGGACTTGACAGGCCGGCCAGACTTCTGCAACGCTTGAGGTTGACCCGCGATATCATTATCCATGTAAGTTGCAACGTGGAACTGCAGCAAACTTTCTGCTTCCTCGATGGCGTGATGCGGGGCACCGTTGTGTTCTAGAGTCTCTAAACTAATATTTGCCTTCAAAATATCAGCCAACTTGAAAGTTAAATCATCCTCACCTCTTTGCGATTCGTTGAATGAAATGGAGGGACGCACAGGTGGAGGAGGTACGGGGAGCACCGTGAGAATCATCCATTCGGGACGCGAGAATTCTTCGTTGAACCCCAGTCTTATAAAGTCTTCCGTGGAAATATGTTTGAAGATGTTCAGGATTTCTTCTGTGCTCAGCACTCTCTGTTCCGGTTCTTCACCTTCAATTGTTTTTTTCCTTTTCCAACTACCTACCAGCTTCAACCCATCTTTACGGACAGTAGGTTGGGTGTTGCCACAACCACCTCTAGACACTAGTTTGGTGGGGTCGTTTTCGGAGGGTACGTCTGTCTCACACACCATTTTAGTTTTACAAAGAGCCCAGGTTGCGTTGAATCTCTTTTTGGGATCCTTGATGGCCATCACTTGACGCATCTGTTCGTTATTTTCGTCCAAAAGTAGTTTCCCACAGTGCATGCACACACACTCACAAACTTTCTTGATCTTTGTGATGAACCCAACGTGGAAGACAGGTTTAGCCAGATCTATGTGACCGAAATGCCCGGGACACTCGCTCATACCTTCCTGACAGGTTTGACATTTCAGATTACGGTCGATCGAACCCAGTCTTGGGTCATTCAACCCACCGATCTTGGCTCTTGTCTGCGTTTCATCCATCGTCTCGGGGAACTTGATCTTTGCCACACTGATAGCACGGACTTCCTCTGGAGAAAACAGACCAAACTGGACTTCTTTGACTGTCCGCAATGGAGCACTGGAGTACTGTTGGCCGACCATTGTAGATGTGATAAATTATGAAGTGCTTTGATGTTGTTGTTTTTTTTGTTTCTGGAAAGATTTTTCAAAGTGTTAAGCACCAAATCACAGATATTTCCTATTTTTTTGTAGTGGTAGTTGTTGTTGTTTTTTGTTTTTATGGGTTTTTTTGAAGATATATTACTATCTTTTCAAAGTAGTTCTGTTTGTAGTTGAACAATTTTAGCCACAAAAGAAAGTAGAGTTCACAAAAAAAAAAGGGAGAAGCTTATGCTAATAAGGTATGCTATTGACCCAATAGTTTACTCACACTAATGCACCACACGACTCGTAATGTCGGTTAGGGAGAGAAGGAAAAAAGAAGGAAAACGAAAAGTATCACTAGGAAAATTAACGAACAAGGAAGAAAGAGATGGGACAGACGGTTACTATCTATTCTTTCGGCCCTGGAATTGAAGAAAAAAGAAGTAAATCTGTTAAGATTCCCCTGTGGAACAAATCTGTCGTTCAGTCTTCGAGTCAGTCAACGGTTTCGACCTTCGCTCTCGCCCTCCTTCTCCTCTTGAGGCTACTTCCACTACGTTGTTTTGTTCAATTTTTCTTTTTCGACGAATTTTTATCACAAAAAATTTTGAAAAAAAAAATGTGTGTCACGTGACACTACAGTCCGGGTGACGGGCACCCCCACCATACATACTGTTACACTGTTGAACCTACATCTTCCGCTATCAGCTCGTCTCTAAGATTGGTCACGGTCCATTATCATCGTCCTCATCATCAGTCAAACCTTGTAGAATGTTTTCCTGAGTTTCCATCTCGTCTTCATCGTCCGGATCAACCTGCCACGGACTATAATTATCCGCGTCTTGGAGGTGAGCCGTTCCCGCAGCATCGCCCTCCGGGAGCATAATTTTCTTTGTGGCACTGTTATATAGTGTTCCGTCTTGACCAGGTACCGCAGTGGGTTGCTGTTCGAGGCCACGAATGTGGCCATTGTCCTCCACTATTCTCCCGCTGTGTAGGTCGATTACATCGCCTTGTGTGTGCACGTTCTCGTACTTGTCGATTATATTGCTCCACACCTGCTTCATTGTTTCATCCGCCCGCTTGTGTCTCTCGAGCGCCTCCTCGTCCGTCAATTGCGGGATGAGCATCTTGTCCTTCGACATAATGTACAACACGTCATCCCGCACCACACCGCCTGTCCGCGCAATTTTGTCGCCGACCGCATCACGGGGGACTTTATTCTTAGACCCCAACGGTCTCCCGCGTTTCCTCTTCAAAACAGGTACGCCATTCCCAGCATCTTTGCGGCGATCTGCCAGTAAACTTTCAGAACACTATGCAGTACTTTCGTGGTCGATCTTTTAGATTTGCCTCGTTTCAATTGCAATGTCATTTTTCCCAGTCTTCCTACACAAACACACAGACACTACACATCGGAGAACAGGTTCCACAGTATCCCACACAGCTACCAACCGCAACTTTGCATCACTGCTTGGTCTGCTCTGGCAATGCACAAAAATAATATTCGGAATATGTAGAATCGAAGCAAAAAAAGAAAAATAGTAGTAGAGAGCACCACATGACATATATCCAGAAAGAGGAGGTAGCTCTTTGACAATACGACTGTCACAGCATGTTGCGGGGATTTCGAATCCGCACACAAGGAAGGCAGTATTCCTCCCTGTGCGGATTCAGGCTTAGATATTTGTCCGGAGAGGGCCGGTATCCTGAGAGTTTGTCATTTGGGTTCGTTTTCTGTATTTTTCTCACTCCTGCTCTTGTGCAGTGCGTTTCCGTGGTTCTCCAGTTTTCGTCACTCTCTCTTGCATTGCAATATTTTCATTTTAACAATAACTGCCATCAAGTGACCTGTTGGGAGAAGTGTGCTATTCTGAGGTGAGGTGTGTGTTGAGGCTAATTTTTTACAGTATTATCGCAGTTCCTTCATTGGAGGGTTATAACACTGGGAATTTTGTAAGTGTACTGTTTTCTTTCTCTCTCTAATTTTTACTTAGTACAAGTGGTGGCTTGAAAGATATTAGTATACTCCCGCCACATCTCCTTGTCACAGTGACCAGTACGTGGATGGCAAGCAATTTGGATGGTAATGATAGACCAACACATACAGGTGATATGACAGATGATGATATTTATAAGCGAGATTCTGCAGAGGTGATGGAATTGCAAGATTTTAATGGCACCATGAAGAACTACGATCTGGAGCCAGACTTCGTACACCAGCGTACACATAGCGTAGGGACTTTTGATGAGCAAGACTGTTACGATGAGGGGGATTCTGATGCTGTGTACATCGCCCAAGCAAGGGATACCCTCAACCAGCCGTTCCCGCTCCGATCCAAAGTTATGTCCTTCTGCGTGGGTCTGTTCGTTGCCGTGGGTGGATTTCTCTTCGGATACGATACGGGGCTCATTAACAGTCTGACCGATATGCAGATGTTCCAGAAGAATATGGCCCCAGATCATACTTCATTCACGAATAGCGAGTTTTCCATTCTTGTATCGTTCCTCTCCCTGGGGACATTTTTTGGCGCCTTGGTCGCTCCATGGATAGCAGGGAAATATGGGAGAAAGCCAACCATCATATTCTCAACAGCAGTTATCTTCACCATCGGGAACTCGTTGCAAGTGGCGGCACATTCATTGAGGCTGTTGGTGGCAGGACGTGTCATATCAGGTTTTGGGATTGGCATCATATCCGCTGTGGTGCCGTTATACCAAGCAGAGGCAGCGGAGAAAAGTTTAAGAGGCGCCATTATTTCAAGTTACCAGTGGTCCATCACAATTGGACTGTTGATCTCGAATGCGGTCTCTCAAAGAACTTATGGGATGCAGACAGCTGCAGCCTATAGGATACCCATTGGATTACAGTACGTCTGGTCTGCTATCCTCGCCGTGGGGATGGTTTTCTTACCAGAATCTCCCAGATTCTACGTTTTAAAGGACCAGTTAATTAAAGCTGGCAAATCGTTATCGTTTCTGAGGGGGGTCCCTATCGAGGACCCACGGTTACTGGAGGAATTGGTGGAGATCAAGGCAACCTACGATTACGAGGCCTCCTTTGGTCGGTCGAGTATCTGGGATTGTTTCAGATCAAGCGAGAACAGGCCGAAACAAGAACTGAGAATGTTCACTGGTATCGCTATCCAGGCTTTCCAGCAATTCTCCGGCATTAACTTCATATTCTACTACGGTAGCACCTTTTTTAAGAACACGGGCATCAACAACCATTTCACGGTGTCCCTAATCACGTACGCGGTTAACGTTGCATTCAATGTCCCCGGTATGTTTTTTGTGGAGTATTTTGGTAGAAGAAAAGTGTTGCTAGTCGGTGGTGTGTTGATTGCAACTTCCAATTTCCTCGTTGCCATTGTGGGGACCACCTTACACACAAACTACGTCTCCAAAATCGTCATTGCATTTGTCTGTTTCTTTATTGCATCCTTCTCGGCCTCGTGGGGTGGGGTTGTGTGGGTTATATCCGCTGAGCTCTTCCCACTTGGGGTCAGGGAAAAATGCACTGCCATCTGCGCAGCTGTGAATTGGCTGTCCAATTTTGTCTGTGCGTTAATCATTCCGTACATTATCAATACCCGCAACACGGTGCATATCTCCGCAGGCTGTCGAATATTTTTCATCTGGGGCCCGTTGAACGCACTGGGGACGATCATTGTATATTTTACCGTTTACGAAACGAGCGGGTTGAGGTTGGAAGAGATCACAGAACTGTATAGGAACTCCAAGAACTGTTTTGATTCAGTTCGGTGTAACAAGATCTTACGAGAGCGACCCATTGTCATGTCCGCGCAACCGATGGTGAACATGTTACACGACCTGCAAGCGAGAAACACGCACGATCACCCTCGACCAAGTGTGTCACCTTCGGCGGCCATCCCACGTAACAGCATTCATGGAGGTGCGCCATTTGGCAGAGCACCTGATCGTATGAGCCTCTCAACGGATGACGTTGATCCGCACTTCTCGCACTCGTTGTACAGACGCCACAGCAAACAGTCCCAAGATGGCAACTATGCAACGGAGGCCCAGTTCGAAGAGGAGGATCTAGGCCAATCCAAGGACCTTGACATCACTCAGAACATTGTTGATTTGGGTAACGGGCTGGGTTTAAACACTTACAAACGCGGGCCGCCATCCATATTAACGGAATCGAGCATTGATGATGGAGACCTCTCGTACACGGGCGACTCGGCGACCGATGGGAAACACTCCACCACTGTCAACGAGTACATGGCGAATCTTACATCGTCAACCGCCAGCAACGGGGCCAGCAGTTACAGCTCTTTTTACGCTAACCATAGGAAAACTGGGGACACCTCCAGTGGCCAAAGCGAGGTGGATTGGTCTCAATTCCTTTCCCACCGCTCGGAAGCATCCTCTTCGCGTAACACAGCCGAGGACCCAGGAACTCAGGAATAGTAACCCCATCCAGCGTGCCCACACTATCTCCTCCCCTCTTTTCCCAATACATAGACACATACATTTTTATATACACATTATCTATTCTTAATGCTCAATAGTCACCAATATCTTCTCGGGCTCAAGGACGTGGGACCCCTGTGGGGGAGCTAACCCATCTCTTACGTGTCAACTGAGGGTACTTTGCACCGCCTTATGCCAAGTTCCTATTGTCTGTTTGTTTGTTTTAACTACGCCAAAAAAAAACTGCGAAAAAGAAATTGTGTGTTGAAGAAAAGAAAAATTTTTGATAAAAAGGAATTTCATCATTGAGCAACGTTGTTTATTTCTGGCCAACACTGTGATCTATTCTAAGTTCTCTCTCGCTTCAGCTGCAGTAGAGGGATTTTAGCTCAATCACGGTAAGCAACAAACACAGAGTTATTGAGAATGGGTTTATTTGCATCCAAGTTGTTCAGCAACCTGTTTGGTAACAGGGAAATGCGTATTCTTATGGTGGGTCTTGACGGTGCTGGTAAGACCACTGTTCTGTACAAGCTGAAGCTTGGTGAGGTGATCACCACGATCCCAACCATTGGTTTCAATGTCGAGACCGTCCAGTACAAGAACATTTCGTTCACCGTCTGGGATGTCGGTGGACAGGACAGAATCAGATCGTTGTGGAGACATTACTACAGAAATACCGAGGGTGTTATCTTTGTTGTTGACTCCAACGACAGATCGCGTATCGGCGAGGCCAGAGAGGTCATGCAGAGGATGTTGAACGAGGACGAATTGAGAAACGCCGTCTGGTTGATTTTCGCTAACAAGCAGGATCTGCCAGAAGCCATGTCCGCTGCTGAAATCACGGAAAAATTGGGTCTACATTCCATCAGAAACCGCCCATGGTTCATCCAAGCTACGTGTGCCACGTCCGGTGAAGGTCTGTACGAAGGTTTTGGAATGGTTGAGCAACAACTTGAAGAACCAATCCTAAGCAGGCTGTCTGGAAACCGAAGAAAGTAAAAAAAGAAAGAAAAGAAAAGCACGATCATGGACCCAAAGAAAATGTACCTTTATATCATTAGAATAGGACGGATCCAAACTCACGACTTGTCAATAGATCGCTTGTCAAGAAACATCCATCCATCTATCCCGCAACAACAAAACTAAACTGTCACCTATCGCTCTTACATTCCTCTTATCATAAACTCAAAGTATCTGTACATTGTTGTAAGTGTATGTATGTATCAATATAGCACTTCTACTGCGGCACTGCTGGCGACGATGTAGCACCAATCCATGGGTGAGAACATGTCCCAATTGCAATTACGCCCTGAGCCACCCACAACCTCTTGGCAAGGGCAAAAGAGGACGCGCTATCGTATCAGTTGTGACGCTAATACCACCCGTACACCTTTACTTTTTAGAGCATTTTTCCCAAAAATCAAAAAATATAAAAATAGCGGAATTTTTCTTTCCCGAAACGGAAATAAGACGCCGAAACGGACAATGCGACATTATTTAGGGGTGGCCGCGTTGGCATGGCAACGACGGGTCTATTGTTTCCCGTTTGTTCTTTTTTCGGTTTTGAGTTTTTCATTTTTTCATTTTTTATTTCCGGTATCGAATCTCGAAAGAACGAGAGCAATGACTTCGTTCGTTTGTTCAGATAGTCCGGTATAGGAACTCTGCTCGTGATTCGTATATCGCGGACTACCGCGGTCTTTCTGTGCGGGTTCTTGAATTCGTTGTTTGGCGTCTTTTGGGGGGTGTTTTTAGGTGGATCGGGCCATGAGTACCCATGAATTACAGACGAAGACGAAGGAGGAGCTGGAAAACTTGCTCATCGATCTGAAAAAAAGATTGTCCCTTTTGAAAGAACGGAAAAATGTTGATCCGCCCTCCCCGGGTGCGATTGAGGCTTTACGTAAGGACATCGCACAGACGTTAGTAGTCCTTAATGAACGAAACAGGGAATTCCTCAAGCGACAATACATTGGAAAGAGGAGCCAAACGAGGGGTACGAGGCGGCGTGGTGTCCAGCGTGCCGGTGGTAAGAAACCTACCGGAAAGAACATAACACCGTCTTCTTCGATTAATCAATTGCACTTGACGAGTTGACTTGCAAGGTTGGCCTACTGAGGTTAATGCATTTGAGCGTCATCTGGAAGTAGCCACTTTGATGCTACTCACTAAGGGAAAAGCACACATATGGTGGCAAGACAGCAGAGCCTGGACTCATCTGTAATATTGTTTCTCTTTATTCTTTGGTTACATAAAACAATCTATGTAAGATATGACGTTATGCGTCTACTAAAAAACCGAATTGGGTAAGTGTTATGGTTCTTAGTGAATGGGGTTGGGTTGGGTTTCGCTTCCACTGTTTATTTCTTCACGATCTCGACCCCCCAGTTCAGAGTCAAGTGGCTTGTCTTATCGTCGTCAATGAACTTTGAAACAGCGCTGTAGTTTCCTCTGGCGAGAAACCCACTGGGCGCCTCGCTCTCTGGCAGCTCTACCTCATAGAACGGCTTGCTCTTTGTGTTGGGCGCATACGATCCCAGATGGTCATCGATCTTGTCCACTGCGATCCCGGCCTTCTTGATGTACTGCACGTACCTCAACCCCGTGATAATCTCGTGCTGTACTTTAAACGTGATCTTCAGTTTGTAAATGGAGTTCTCCTTGATCTTGTACCTCTTCGACGCAAGCTCCTTTATAGTCTGCTCGTTGGTAAGATCGAACAGGATCGGTTTCGATTCCGTGTTCACGAGCAACTGAATCTTCTGCACAACCACTTTACGCTTGTCTCCAGCAAACTCAAGCGGCAGCACGTCGGATCCGAGCCCGAGGGACTCCTTCCACTTCGCGAGCGACTCGTCCTCCGCATCGAGCCTCCTGTACTCGTCCACGCTTTTCTTCGCGGACACTTTGTACCCGTCCTGGTTCTGTTCCTCCTCGAAGTCCTGGAACTCTCTCTCAGCAGACATTATCGCTATCCCGAAAACTCTCCACGTAGAAGCTCCGACCTTTGTGTGTTCACTGCCCAGCAGGAGCGAGATGTGGCAGCAATTGGGAGTCGGATAAAAGTTCACCTTATCTAACAGGACCTCGAGGCGATCTACCCAAAAAAATCGAATCAGGAAAAACGAACGAAAACAGGAAAAATGATACGCCGTTTCCCGGTCACGTGTGTGGACGTTTCGAGGACAGTTATCATGGGGAGGTCTGTCGCGAGAAGGTTAGTCTGTGTGGATGATGATGTTGCCATGGGGAGGTTCAAGTGCGGGTCCGTGTCCGTGGGCAAGTAGTTTTGGAAAAAAATAAGGATTTCAGTTTCAGACATCTACATACATGTGTATAGACTAGTATATATATACGCACGCACGATGCCCTCTGCGAGATGTGTTCCGGTGGAACCAGCTGTATTGGGAGTTGGTTTGTCTGCGGGGTGTATACGTTGGGTGGTGAAGGCGTGAGGGGAGCATCACAGGAAGTAGTCCGGTGTTTTCCTGCTGACGGTGGGTTCGCCCGGTCTCACTGACGGGTCGTACTGTAGGAACTGTCTGTTGTTGTTTTCGTCTACCTCCATGATCGCAGCCTGGTTCCCGCATCTATAACAGTAGTTCGGTGCGCTGAAGATGGTGACGACGTTTTGCTGGTGGGACCAGGCGTACCCCTCCATGACGAGCTGGTGTGCCCTCGCCACAAGCGATAAATCGTTCGTGTGGTTGAACTGTTCCGAGATATCTTGGCCGAAGGTGAACCCTGCCCCACGCGGGGAGATCCCCCATCCGCCTCTGTCGTCTGGGTCTGACCACAGCAGGTCGCACATGGGCCCCTCGTGAGGCACCTCTTGCACCCTGTTAAGTTCGCGCACTTGGTCGACTGTCTCGATCATGGGGGACAACCCGCCGTGCAAGCAGAACACTTTGTTGTCGACCAATGCCGTGATCGGGAAGTAATCGAACAAGTCCGTGAACATTTTCCACACGTTTGCACTACCGTACTTCCTGAGACACTCGTCGTAGAACCCGTACACCTGTGTGATCTGCCGGGACTCGTGGTTCCCACGCAGTATGGTGATTCTGTGAGGGTACCTGACCTTCATTGCTACCAAGTACGAGACTGTCTCCACTGAGTAGTACCCTCTGTCGACGTAGTCCCCCATGAATAAGTAGTTCGTGTCTGGGCAGGGCCCACCTATCTTGAACAGTTCCATAAGGTCGTGGAACTGGCCATGGACGTCCCCACATATCGTCACTGGCACGTTTATGGGTTTCACGTTCTCCTCGAACTGCAGTACGTCGACAGCCATCTTGCACAGTCTCCCCACGTCGTCCTCGGACAAGTTTTCGCATTTGGCAAGTTTCTCAATCCAGGAATCCAGCTGGTTTATACTGGAGTTGTTCAACACGAGGGGCTTCGACGACTTGTGGTCCGCTATCCCTGAGGAACCGGGCTTGAACTCGATGTCGTTATACGTGTCATCATCGTCTTCGTCGTTGTCATTACTGTTCGTACCGTGAGTGTTACTATTATGATTATTATTACTACTACTAATATTATTATTGTTGTTGCTGTTGTTATCGTTTGTGTTTGAAACCGTGTGTTGCAGCGCCGTACCAGAGTCCTCCATGATTGACGGGTTCAATTGATCCGAAACTGCGTCCTGCATAGGGACATCCATATCTGCGTCCATCATTCTATACTGATATCAGAGAGGGGGGGGGAAAGGAGAGAAAGAGGTTAAAACAAAATGAAAAGAAAAAAAGGGAAAGCCGGGGATGTAAAGTGGAAACAAATGTGTGTGTATATGTTTTGCGTGTGTGCGTACGTGCGACGGGCTGTATAGTATAGAGTGTAATAGTAGTGTGGTACTGTGTTACTGTTCTGCTTGGCCGTAACGGACTGTACTACGGTCCTATATGGTTTGTGAACAAAAATTAAATAGTGAAAAAAAGGAAACGAAAAGGAAAAGAAGCGAAGGAAAAAGAAAGAAACAGAGACGCAGAGAAGGGGAAGAAGACACTGTGAGGTGCAGTGTGTGTGTGTGTGTGGTATGAGAGAGCTGTGGGGGTCGTGCTCAATGCAGTGCTGTAACAGCGTTTGGTACGTATCGATACGGCAGTGTAATTCAAGAAGACGCTGTGCTGTGTATAGCCTGTGATTCCAGCCGCTTGCTCTCTCTGTCTCACCCTGCTACCGATGCGGATCCCAAGAGCGGGTCTCCGAAAACGTGGCCGGGTAGACACAGTAGCCTCCCCCCCGACTGCTACTACAGCACGGTATAAAAGAAGGAAAAACAGGGTAACACCAGTGCAGCGGGGTAACACCCTGGTGACAACCGGGTAACAGGAATGCGTTGGATCCGGGTAACTGCAGTCCGCGGTATGGAAAGCTGTTTACCCTGCCAGTGACCCTGTTGCCTCTCTCTTCTCTCTTTTTTTCTTCTTGTTATCGCTGTGAGAGAAGAGAGACACGCCTTGCTGGGACAGTCGGCACAACTCTGGGTTCATTGTATCTGTCTCTCTCGATATAGTCCCAGGAATACAATTGCAGTTGCACAGGTAACGAGCATAGATAGAATTTATACCCCTCAGTGCCACTCTCTGTCTCTTTTCCAGTGTTTTTACGTCACTTATCTCTCACATCCATTTCTTCTTTTTGGTTGTTTAACACTGACAACAAAGCAAGCAAGCAAACAAAGGTTAGTAAGGCTATATAGACAAGAAAGTAGTAGGAAGCTATGGCTGGTGCTCTAGAGAATGCTAGAAAGGAGTTGAAGCGTGTGTCATTGGAGGACCACGATGAGTCCGAGTACGGGGCTATCTACTCTGTGTCTGGGCCTGTTATTGTCGCTGAAAATATGGTCGGTTGTGCAATGTACGAGTTGGTCAAAGTCGGGCACGATAACCTTGTTGGTGAGGTAATCAGGATCGATGGGGATAAAGCTACCATCCAAGTGTACGAGGAAACAGCGGGTGTTACCGTGGGCGACCCAGTGTTGAGAACTGGGAAACCTCTGTCTGTAGAATTGGGGCCGGGTTTGATGGAAACCATTTACGATGGGATTCAGAGACCTCTGAAGGCAATCAAGGATAAGTCCCAATCGATCTACATCCCAAGGGGGATCGATGCCCCCGCGTTGAGCAGGGAGATCAAGTGGCATTTCACCCCGGGGAAGTTCTCCGTCGGTGACCATATCTCCGGTGGGGACATCTACGGGTCTGTGTTTGAGAACTCGCTGTTGGATGACCATAAGATCCTGCTACCCCCCAGAGCAAGAGGTACAATCACCTGGATCGCCCCAGAGGGTGACTACATCGTCGACGAAAAGATCTTGGAGGTTGAATTCGATGGGGTCACCTCCGACTACTCAATGATGCACACTTGGCCAGTAAGAGTGCCAAGACCCGTCGCTGAGAAATTGGCCGCAGATTACCCTTTGCTCACGGGCCAACGTGTCCTGGACTCACTGTTCCCCTGTGTACAAGGTGGGACTACCTGTATCCCTGGTGCATTCGGTTGTGGGAAAACGGTCATCTCCCAGTCATTGTCCAAATACTCCAATTCAGACACCATCATCTACGTTGGATGTTTTGAAAGGGGCACAGAGGTGCTCATGGCAGATGGATCAGACAAACCAATCGAACAGATCACTCTCGGTGAGAAAGTCATGGGTAAAGATGGGTCCCCAAGAACTGTCGTTGGGTTCGCCCCGCGGGTCCGAACGTATGTTCGCCGTGCAGCCACTAGACGACCACGCCTCGGAGATGCAGTACACTTGTCAGGGAACCATAGACTCGTTCTTCGCACGGAACAGAAGATCCAACTGCGCGAGCATACCCTCGAGGGGAGAAAGTACACGAATGTCTCGTACTTTGCCCTTCAGGAATCCGAGCACGGTCCAGTCGTCAAGAGACTCGCTAAGGCGTTCGACCACAGCGTGCAGGCCGGGTCCAGCGCCGCCGCGCAGGCCTTCGCGCACACAATCGACACGGCACCCATCGAGTGGGACGTCCTCGCAAGCGAGTTCGTCAAACTAGGCGACCGCGTCAGAGCTGCCTCCGTGCAATTGATCAACCCGGTGTTCTCCGAGTCGCACCACTTGTCCACCAGAATGCAAGCGCTCGGGTCCGATGACGCACTTGCCTCAAAGTTGGCCTGGCTGTTGGGTACATGGGTCGCCGTGGGCGATGTCAACGCGAGCGAAAGCGCAACCACTTTCTCTTTGTCCGTAGGGACACACGCAGCACTATTGGACCGTATTTCCGAATACGGCAAAGCGCTCGGCTTGTCCACAACCACTGTGGAGAGACAGAACCGCCACTACGTCGACCGCGAGACGGAGGAGGCAGAGGTGGCCAAGATCAAGACCGGGTCCGTCCAAGAGGACGGTTCTGTCGTCTTCGAGGACGACGTGTGCACCAAGCACGACGGTAACAGTGCGCAATCGTTGCAGGTCACTATGGATATCGACGATCTGGCTATTTCTTTGACCGGCGAATTGGGAAACATCCTTGACAGGATCGTCAAGTCGTTCGGTGTAAGAGTGGCTAAGGAGGGGAACTCGGATCTGTTCGAGAGAACGGTCCCTAAACATTTGGCCTCGGATGACCTTGCCGTACGTGAAAACTTTATTGCTGGGCTCGTGGACTCCATCGGGTACGTTGACAGACACTACGGTGGCACTGTGAAGTCTGCGACCATCCCTGCCCTGGACATGCACGCCGTGTCCGGATTCGTCAAGGTGGCCCGTTCCCTAGGTATCAAGGTGTCCATTGCTGACAACAACGACGTGGAGAAGCAGTGCGTCACCCTGAGCGGAGACGCGCTTGTCGGGGTCCTAAGCTGCTGTGCGGACAAGAACAAGGCGGACACACCCCGCTCATTCGCCAGAGAGGCAATTCCATTCCACTTCACTTTGAAGGAACAGCGCGAGGACGAGTACTTCGGTATCACATTGCCAGAGACAACGGACAACCAGTACCTGCTATCGTCCTTGGCGCTTGTGCATAACTGTGGTGAACGTGGTAACGAGATGGCCGAAGTGCTGATGGAGTTCCCAGAGCTGTACACGGAGATCAGCGGGAGGAAGGAACCAATCATGAAGCGGACAACGCTTGTTGCAAACACTTCCAACATGCCCGTCGCCGCCAGAGAGGCGTCCATCTACACGGGTATTACACTGGCAGAGTACTTCAGAGACCAAGGTAAGAACGTTTCCATGATTGCCGATTCCTCTTCCAGATGGGCAGAAGCCCTGAGAGAAATTTCCGGTCGTTTGGGTGAAATGCCCGCTGATCAAGGTTTCCCCGCGTACTTGGGTGCCAAGTTGGCCTCTTTCTACGAGAGAGCAGGGAAGGCCGTCGCGCTTGGGTCCCCAGACCGTATCGGTTCCGTGTCCATTGTCGCGGCCGTCTCGCCAGCCGGTGGTGATTTCTCCGATCCGGTAACCACAGCAACGCTGGGTATCACGCAGGTGTTTTGGGGGTTGGACAAGAAGCTTGCGCAGAGGAAACACTTCCCCTCGATCAACACGTCCGTGTCGTACTCCAAGTATACCAACGTTTTGAACAAGTTCTACGACCAAAACTACCAGGAGTTCCCCACTTTGAGAGACAGAATGAAGGAGATCCTGTCCAACGCTGAGGAGTTGGAACAAGTAGTCCAGCTGGTGGGTAAGTCTGCCCTATCTGACGGTGACAAGATTACTCTGGACGTGGCCACTCTGATCAAGGAGGATTTCTTGCAGCAGAACGGGTACTCCTCGTACGACGCCTTCTGTCCAATCTGGAAGACCTTTGACATGATGAGAGCGTTCGTGGCGTACCACGACGAGGCGCAGAAGGCCGTCGGGAACGGCGCAAACTGGACGAAGCTAGCCGAGGCCACGAACGACGTGAAGCACGGCGTCTCCTCGTCCAAGTTCTTCGAGCCAAGCAGAGGTGAGACCGAGGTCCACGGTGAGTTTGAGAAATTGTTGAACAATATCCAAGAGAGATTCGCCGAGTCCACCGACTGATCCTCTCGCACCCACATCACTTTCATGGAATATGTAGCACTTCCCTCTTTCTATTATATATACACTATTAATAAAGAAAAAATTGGAAGGTATTAATCGATACACACATATATATATGGTACTTCAAATACTTATAAACTAGCACTACAGAGGATCGTAGGGGGTTCACCTAACAGGCAAACCCTCTCATATCAATGCACTCCTTCTTGTTCTTGACATTTCCCCTCCTCCGCAGTTAGACGAGTCGATGCTAGTTTATTTGGATCTTGCTCTCACCTTCCGTCTCTTCCTCTTAAGTCTTCTCGTTCTCTTCTTTCTCCACTTAGCTCTCATATTGAGTTAATTGAAGATCGGTACCGACGTACGCAAGAGGTAAATCCACACAGAGAAGACACACGAACGAGCGGCCAGCGTCGACTACAACCCAAGTGAACGGTTCTCGGATCCTTTTTATAGTGGAACTGCTTGTGTGCGCCGGGTAGTGTCTTCTCCGCAACATTTAAAGGTTTCTGAGCGAGGGCTTTAACGAGAGTGTTGTGTGTGTATCGGTTGTACAGTAGCGGCTCTGGGTCGGATCCGTTGGTGGTAACGGGTAAGACGGTCTGGGGTTTCGTGTGTTACATTGGTAGGTTACGTTGGGATGGCTGGTACTGGGCAGATGCAGGGCCAAGGTACGGTGTCTGAGTTGCGGCAGGGGAGTGGTTCGCCTGCTGGGCGTCATGACGGAGAGAGTAGTCCACAGAGAGGGGGTGGCACTCTACCGCAGGGGGACTCTAGGAACCTGGATGAGGCGGCGTTTTATCCGACAACAGTGCCGCCTTTCTATTTGGAGGAGCAATTGCACAATATGGAGCAGACTGGGCATCTGGTCACTGGTGGTGGTGCCGCACGGGACGAGAGAACCACGGAGAGTAGGTGGCTCTCTGTGTTGGATAATATAGGGTCGAATGTCAATTATGTCGACGGGCAGAAAGTGAATCTGTTTGACCAGCGAAGTTCGGTGGCATCGTCCAGCATGAACAGTTTTGACAGGTACTACGATGCCGCTGAGAAGGAGAGGATCAAAAACGAAATACTGAGCGACTTGGACACACCTTGGGACGGGGACAAGCGCCTGGAGGAGCTATTCAGTATACCCATATTAGGGAAGTACAACTTCAAGAATCAAAAGGATAAAGAGGACTGGCTCGAGTTTGTGGATAATATCAAACAGTCAGTGTACAACCCAGATTACAAGGGGAAATTCCCAGGGGACGAAGATGAAGACTTGGAATTTGAAAGAGGGTTGCCGCTGACCAAACAAGACTGGCAAAAGCAACTGGAGTTTGAGAAGAAAAGGTGGCGCAGGTACAAGGAAAGGAAGATCAGGAAGTTGAGGCCCAAGGTCGTCAGTCTGCTGATCCACAACCAGTACGTCCCACTCGCATTTCGATTCACCATCGGCGTTGTGGCGCTGATATCCCTCGCGCTGGCGGTAAGGGTTTTCCAGAACTCGAACGTGACGATCGAAGTTATGAACAGATCGCTTCCGCAGCAGCCGAGCACAATAATGGCCATTTGTGTCAATTCGATAGCGGTTTTCTATACCATCTTCATTGCCTGGGACGAGTTCACAGGGAAACCCCTGGGTCTGAGGGAACCGCTGAGCAAGCTGCGGATTATCCTGCTGGACTTGCTATTCATCATATTCACCGCGGCAACACTCGCACTAGCATTCAACACAAAATTCGACGATCAATGGGTCTGTAGCAGTTACTTCCCAGCACCGGACACGACGGACTTCTTCCCGTCGATACCGCACATCTGTCGGAAACAAAAGGCACTGTCCTCTTTCCTCTTTATTGAGGTGTTTTTCTGGGTGTTGGCCTTCATCGGCAGCATGATCAAGATAGTGGAAAGAGCCAGTTCCAAATCTGCAAGAGGTTGATTCTAGGGAGGGCGGGCATCTTCATTTCACTCTTTTCTTAGCCTGTGACAATATTCCAGAGGTACGTATATACATTTGCATATCTACGTAGTCGCAACAGGAACGACAACGTAACAGAACACTGCCGCACAAGGGTCCGATGCGTCCCGAGTCCATCGGCAAGTCAGAAAACGTTACCCAGAAAAAAGCGGAAAACCGGTAACAAAAATTTCAAGAGGAAAATATTAAATAAAATAAACAGCTGTAAGATCAGGACAGTTTGGTACTCTGTGCTTTCCCCTCGCAAGAGAGGCGTGTCGTTAGACGGAGTCACAGTTGTTTTCTAGTTGTAAACATAGAAATACTTGGGTTCTTGTTGGTTGGCATTTTTTTCTTTCTTTTGAAGGATAACAGCTCTAGCGGGTTTTGTTTTTTCTTCGTTTCCTCTTTCAACTTTGGTAGTTCAGGCAAAACTATACCTTTCCCCCTTCTTTTGCTGTGTCGAACCCTTGTACTGTTTTTTTTCCTATTAGATTTTAGTTGAAGGATTATAAACTAACTGATCCATAGGACGACGCTGTGGAAATATACAACGGTCCAAAACAAACTGTACTCACTGCACGTATTCATATATCATGAGTGAAGTACTACCCAGATCCGATGATTTAGAGGCTACATGGAACTTTGTCCAGCCAGGGATAAATCAGATTTTGGGGAATGAACACTCGTTGGAAACCACTGCGGACAAAAGGGTGGACAAAGTCTTGTCCCCCTCGATGTACATGGAGGTGTACACCGCCATCTACAACTATTGTGTGAATAAATCTCGAACTACGGGCCATTTCAACGCGGACAAGCCCAGTCTAACATCTCAAAATCAAACGTCCATTTTGGTTGGGAGTGAAATCTACGACAAGTTGAAGAGGTACCTAAGGGACTACATATCCAACTTCCAAAGGCGCCCCAACGAGACCTTTTTGAGCTTTTACGTGAGGCACTGGAAGAGGTTCACCATTGGTGCTATCTTCTTGAACCATACTTTCGACTACATGAACAGGTACTGGGTCCAAAAGGAGCGGAGTGACGGTAAGAGACACATCTTTGACGTCAACACTCTGTGTCTCATGACGTGGAAGGAGGTCATGTTCGACCCGAACAGTGGAATGTTGGTTGACGAAATCTTAGGCCAGATTACAAGCGAGCGTGAAGGTCGTGTCATCAACCGTGGGAGTCTGACTACAGTGATCAAGTCCTTCGTTGCATTAGGTATCGATCCTCAGGATCTGAAGAAGCTGAACTTGAACGTTTACATTCAAGTCTTTGAGAAACCGTTTTTGAGTAAGACTGAGCAGTACTATCGGGATTACTCAGAAACGTATCTGCAGACACACTCTGTTACGGAATACATCACCGAGGCGCAGAATATCATTCAGCGGGAGGAACAGGGCATGGCCATATACTGGGACGACCACACCAAAAAGCCCTTATTTGTCACTTTGAATGAGGTTCTGCTCAAAGACCATGCTGAAAAACTGCAGGCTGAGTTTATCAAGCTGCTAGACTCTAGGAATGAGGCACAAATAAGTGCGCTGTACTCCTTGATGCAGAGAGATTTTACGCTGCTCCCCAAACTGGCGTCTGCATTTGAAGAATACGTGAAACTTACCGGTGAAAAAGAGGTCTCTAAGTTGATCTCTGCGCATAAAACGGCTATCATGAAGGATAGTGGCAACAACACTAATAGTAATAATAATAACAACAACAAAAAAATGGCATTGGCAGCTACAAACACTTTACCCCCCAAGGAGTACATTAAGAAGCTTCTTGAAGTGCATCGTTTGTTTAAGAGAATCACGTCCAATTGTTTTGAAAACAACATTGGGTTTGTCAAAGCTTTGGATAACGCGTGCCGTGCGTACATCAACACGAATGAGTTTGCCATGCCTCCTGGCTCGTCTCGTATCGCAACCTCCAAGACTGCTGAAATGCTGGCCAAATACAGTGACCAGCTACTGAAGAGGTCTACGAAACCGGAGATATTGAAGGACATGTCCGTTGACGACATCATGATGGTTTTCAAGTTCCTTATTGACAAGGATGCGTTCGAATCGCACTACCGGAGACTGTTTGCTAAGAGGCTGATTCATGGTACCTCCACCGCTGCAGAGGATGAGGAGACTGTCATTCAAAGGCTTCAAAGTGAGAACAGCATGGAGTACACGGGTAAGATCACCAAGATGTTCCAAGACGTTCGGCTGTCCAAGATCCTCGAAGGTGAATTCGACATAGCAATGAAGAAAGCGGAAGATTACTCACCAGCTACGTGCCCCGAGTTGCAACCTTTTGTTCTTGCCGAGAACATGTGGCCGTTCTCGTACCAGGACGTTAGCCTAAAACTTCCTGATGAGCTAATGGACTCGCACCAGAAGCTAGCGGACATGTACACGTCAAAGCACAACGGGCGTGTGTTGAAGTGGCTGTGGCCTCTGTGCAGGGGTGAGCTGCGTGCCGATATCGGTAAGCCCGGCAGGCCGCCATTCATATTCACAGTAACTTTATTCCAACTTTCGATTCTGATGCTGTTCAACAGGGGGGACGTACTGACGTTGGAGCAGATCCAGGAGGGCACCAATCTGTCTATCCAAAACATCGCCGCATCCATGGTTCCCTTTATCAAGTTCAAGCTGCTACAGCAGACGCCACCAGGGTTGGACTCGTTGATCAAGCCGGACACGGAATTCAAGCTGGCGAGCCCATACAAGGCACTGAAAACGAACATTAATTTCGCAGGTGGTGTTAAGAACGACATACTGAGCTCGCTGACCAGTGGTGCCGGTGGTGCAGGCGGCCACGGTGGTGACGGTGTTCCGGGGGACTCCGCCCGCCACGGAGAAATGACGGAGGCGGAGGAGACGGAGAAGGAGATCGCCACAGCACGACAGATCTTCCTGGAGGCGTGTATAGTGCGTATAATGAAGGCGCAACGGAAGTTGCCGCACTCGATGCTAGTCAACGAGTGCATTGCGCAGTCGCATACGAGATTTAACCCGAAAGTGTCGATGATCAAGCGGGCGATCGACTCACTGATACAGAAGGGTTACCTACGGAGGGGCGAAGACGGGGAGTCCTACACCTACCTGGCGTAGAACTGTTCGCATCTGCACAGCACAAACCTTCTTCTTCGACCATTACTAGTGTCACAAATATAATGCAACAAAAGAGTATATAGCGTAACAACTAAGAAAAGTAAGAGAGACGCAGACGCACACGAGGCGGATATCATTGTCACGCTGGCCATTGTTACCTCGCCCATAGCCGTTACCGGCTGAGTAACAGCAAAAAGGGTCAACAGCGCATGGAATCACCAACAGCGAGTCCTCAGAGTTTTTTCCCGCCGGAATTTCGAGGGAAGTTTATTCCGTGAATGGAACAGAAGAGTCACACAGTTTTGGCTGACAGCGTTCCGAGAGGTACTGGGACGGGGTGTGAGCAAGCAAGTAAGTAGAGGTGTCTGGTGCTTTCCTAGAATGGGTCACCGTCTGGCGATGAGCCATAGACGCCGCGGTATGTACAACTCACAACACTCCCAATGTCCGTAAGCGCAGTTTTGTCGGTTCATTTTGCAAAATTCCCTTCTATTGTTGAAATGTGGATGTTCCGCTAACAGATCGCATGTATTACTTAATAATATATATATATATATATATATATTTGTGTGTGTGTGTGTATGTTCGAGTGCTCACAGGAGGTCTTTTTTCCCATTAGGTTCCCGTTATCTTATCCTCTCTCAGAACAGTATCGCTAAGCAAGTCTTATCACCACCCCTGCAATGAACAAGGAAGAATATCAGAAAGTGACAGAGTCAGCTGCTCTAGAAAAGCATAAAGTCAACCCATACGGTCCTAACCCGTCCGATTTCCTGTCGAACGTCAACAACTTCCAGTTGATCGACTCCACGCTGAGGGAAGGTGAGCAATTCGCCAATGCATTCTTCTCCACGGAGAAGAAGATCGAGATCGCCAAGGCATTGGACGCCTTCGGCGTCGACTACATCGAGTTGACCTCCCCCGTCGCCTCGGAACAGTCCAGAAAGGACTGTGAGGCGATCTGTAAATTGGGGTTGAAGGCGAAAATACTGACGCATATCCGTTGCCACATGGACGACGCCCGTGTCGCCGTGGAGACCGGAGTCGACGGTGTCGACGTCGTTATAGGGACCTCAAAGTTTTTGAGACAGTACTCGCACGGTAAGGACATGAACTACATTGCGAAATCCGCCGTGGAAGTAATCGAGTTTGTCAAGTCCAAGGGGATCGAGATCAGATTCTCCTCCGAGGACTCCTTCAGAAGTGACCTCGTCGATCTGCTGAACATATATAAGACGGTCGACAAGATCGGGGTCAACAGAATCGGTATCGCCGACACTGTGGGTTGCGCGAACCCAAGACAGGTGTACGAGCTGGTGCGCACGTTGAAGAGTGTTGTATCCTGTGACATCGAGTGTCATTTCCATAATGATACCGGTTGTGCGATCGCCAACGCGTACTGTGCGTTGGAAGGTGGTGCCCGATTGATCGATGTCTGTGTCCTCGGGATCGGTGAGAGGAACGGTATTGTGCCCCTGGGTGGTCTAATGGCGAGAATGATCGTCGCTGCTCCAGAGTACGTCAAATCCAAGTACAAGTTGCATAAGCTGAGAGACTTGGAGAATTTGGTCGCCGAGTCCGTCGAGGTGAACATCCCCTTCAACAACCCAATCACCGGGTTCTGTGCGTTCACCCACAAGGCCGGGATCCACGCCAAGGCCATCCTGGCGAACCCATCTACCTACGAGATCCTGGACCCTCATGATTTCGGTATGAAGAGGTATATCCACTTCGCTAACAGGCTGACTGGGTGGAACGCAATCAAATCGAGAGTCGACCAGCTGAACTTGAACCTGACAGACCCTCAAGTCAAGGAGGTCACCGCGAAGATCAAGAAGATGGGTGACATTAGACCACTGAACATCGACGATGTCGACTCGATCATCAAACAGTTCCACCAGGAGATAAATACACCATACTTCGGCCCAACCAAGACCAAAGCGGACGAAGAACCCCTGGATTTGGCCAGCGAGCCACCAAAGAAGAAAGCCAAGAACAAAGACAGCAATTGAGGAGCCTGCCATCGACACAAGAGACGAGGCCAGGTCCGATCAGTTTGTCTAATGTACGTATATAAATATTATTATTATTATCACCATTATTGTTATTATCGAACTAGCATTGTTGGCAACACATCCAACCTACATGGAACCATTGATCGCATGGTCCCAGACCGTGGTTGACAAGGCCCTCCAGCTGCTGCGAGTCAAGTCCAATCAAGTGTCAAGTAATCGAAACTCGTGACCGTTGAAGCACTTAAATTGGAGGGGGGGCAGCAGAAAAACCAAAATAAGTCTCGAAGTATAAAAAGGGAGTTGTTACTTCCACCATTAGTTCCCTGTGGGTCTTGTGGATCAGAGCGGCACGGTTTGTCAGAACTATATAGAAGGCAGGTAATGTTGGTAAGGTCTACGGTTTCAGTTGGGAAGACGGTCCCCAGGACGCTCGTCTCCGTCACGACACGCAGAACTATGTACGACAGCGGTGGGGACGGTGGATTCAACAATTTCGCAAAGAGAGAGCAGGCGAAAGAGAACTATTTCATAAGGAAACTGGAGAAGGAGCAGATGGCGAAGATCAGGAAGGAGATACAAAGGCATAAGGATGAACTGAAGAGTTTGGAGAGCAAGATTGACGAGATCTCGAAAAGACACAACGGTAAAGACGATCAGAAGTGAGTGAGTCGTTTGGTCACACTGAGCTTCTCTCGAGATATATGTATTTATGTATGCACGAAAGTTATATCAAATATTCATTACACTACGAGAAACGAGAAACCTGTTCGTATTGGTATTAGCGAGTTGAAGTCACGCTTACCCACCGTTGGTCTTTTACTCCATGTCATTGACACAGCTCGTACCTTCAGAACACAATATTACGTATCGGTATCAGCACTGTTACGTAGATAGATATAGCAGTATATAGGTGGTGGGTTACCTCGTCCTCACTGGCACTAAGCTTTGTCCAATTTCGCCAATAGCTCCTTGTGGTATGCACCGGACTTCTCGAAATCGGTCTCCTGAGCAGGCCAGCCCACAATCAGACCGGTGTCTTTATCCCTCTTTGGAATCAAATGGAAGTGAACGTGCTTCACCTCTTGGTGGGCAATCTTACCGTTGTTCTGCAAGAAATTGTAACCTGGAACGTCATCGTCGATATCCAGATCCAGCAATTTCACCAGCTTCTTCGTCACGGGCAGTATGTCACTCAGGTGCTCGTCTGGGATGTTGTGAAGTTTCGCACCGTGATACTTTGGAATGACCAGAATATGGCCCCTAGCTGTAGGCTGGATGTCCAAGAAGGAGAACGAGTACTTAGTCTCGATCAACTTGAAGGATGGAATTTCACCCTTGATGATCTTGCAGAAAATACACGCAGCATCGTGAGCTACACTTGCAGCAGACATTGGTTTTCTGGGGGGTTGCTATTGCAATCTGAGAAGTCAATGAAGACGTCAACTGGTCCACGCTGTCTTTTATTTTTCGTTTTACGATTGCAGACGAGTTCGCAATTGAATGTTCAACGGTGTCTGGTCGCCGTTACTACAACCGTATACCTCGACCACGACGCCCACACACAATTGGCCACATGCTCTAACGTGTAACCCGAATGCCCAGTGTTTTTTCTACCAACACCCACAATCCCTCTCTCAATGACCGAACAAGATCGCTTATTAATGCGTTGATTGGGGAAAACACTTTCAATCGGACTATAAAGTAGCCAGCATTGCGATTACTCTCAGTTATTCTGGTCAGTTGTTACCAAGGGAGCCGAGACCAACGGGAATGTCACACAATCAAGCGTTTGTAACTTTAAACAATGGGCATAAGATGCCCGCGGTTGCCATTATTGGGACAGGCACCCATTGGCATCACAAGAAGGAGAAGGACCATGCTCTGTCCCACGAGTTGATTGAACAGCTGGAGTTTGCGCTGAGTCTGCCAGGGGTGGTCCACATCGATGCCGCAGAGATGTATGGGACGTACCCGGAGTTGAGTGCAGCTTTAAGGATGACCGAAAAGCCACGCAGTGAGATATTCATCACAGACAAGCATGCTCTGCACGCTGCCATGTCGAAGGATCCTATAGCAGGGCTGGAAGACTCCTTGAAGGCCAACAACCTCGACTATGTCGATTTGTATCTACTCCACAGTCCCTTCGTGGCAAAGGAGAAACCCGGGCTCACTTTGGAGGGAGCGTGGAGACAGATGGAGCAATTGTACAAGGATGGGAAGGCGAAGAATATCGGGGTATCCAATTTCTCGGTAGAAGATTTGAAGAGAGTGCTGTCTGTTGCGGAGATCAAACCACAGGTAAACCAGATCGAATTTCACCCATTCTTGCAAAACCAGACCCCAGGTATACTCAAATTCTGTCAAGATGAGAACATCGAATTGGAAGCGTTCACGCCACTGGGTCCTTTGCAGGTCAAGACACAGGAGGACGAGAACGATGAGTTCTTCAAGTACATTTCCAGCTTATCCGGGAAATATCAAAAGACAGAGGCTCAAATCATTCTCCGTTGGGTCACCAAACGCGGTGTAATTCCCGTTACCACGTCGCGGAGACACGACAGGATCGCAGATGCGCAAAACCTTTTTGAGTTCGATCTGGAAGACGAAGAAGTGACGAAGATCACTCGTCTGGGACTGCAACATCCACCGGTGAGATGCTACTGGAAGTCACAGTACGACAAGTTCAACGCAGAGGCCCAGAAATAAATATGTTAGACTACCGATAAATATATGACTAAATATGCAACCCTTTACACGATCGCTCCGTAACAGTAAGGGTTATGATATTGTGCTTATTCCATCGCGGAGTAAGGAGGTGGGGCGCCCGGCTTGAGCGACGTGCTGTTACGATGTGTCTGTTGATCCTTCAAAGCTTGGTTTACACTGAGCTGCCTCTCACCCCTGAGTAGAGGCGTCCTTGTCGAGTCTGATCCGGTGTACCCTGTATCGTTTACCCGATGTGGGCCTGCGTTGGTCTGTGCCTCACTGTCAATCCAGCCTTGCTGGTAGAAGAAAGCGTAGTCGGCGTTACGCAGAGGACTGGTGACTGATATGTAGTAGAAGGCATGGATAGTGCCAGGGAGCAACCCCAGCATAGTCAGAAGCACATTCAAAAGAAGATCGCTGGAACATATCCCTGATCTGAACACGACCGCCGCGGGAGGGAATATAATAGCTATTATATATAGGAGTAGGTCCGAGACGGTGCAACATACATAGCAGCACATTTTGGTCTTGTTTGAGATGGACAGCAGGTGTATTATTGTCAGATCTTTGGTTCCACTGTGATCCCTTAAACGTTTTAAACGCTGCAGTTTTTGTATCAATTTTGTTCCGTTTCTGATCCGCACAGCGTCAGCGTTTCGTGGATGGAGGAGGGGAGAACAGCACTGTGCATCTGCATCTGCTCTTGATGGAACCGTTGGGTGGGGAAAAGAGTCTCGGTGTTGGGTGGAGGGTTGACGTAAAGGTGCCTCTGACTATTAGAGTGCAAGTTTACAAAATGTTAGGGTGAACACGGTGTGTCTGAGGTTAGCACCATCGTGGAGCGTGCTTGACTAGAACTGGTTTTTTGAGCCATCGATACCGGATTGTTGAGTAGAATCACTCACCACCCAGCATGGTATCTACTAGACTGTGAGGCAGAATCGGTTTTCTGACCCTTTTGAATCTTCTCTGATTTCGAATCACCGAATGTTTGGCAGCTACAATAGTCCCATTCACAACGGCTCTTCTTTTTTTGTAACACTAGTTCAGAGAATGAATAGCATATATTGGTCCAGCGTGGATCCCTAAGAGTTTAATTATAAAACCACCTGACTACCTTATTGCTACTTAAAGCTCAGCATTTTTTTAAAAAAACACAAATAACAGGTCTCTTGGCCCAGTTGGTTAAGGCACCGTGCTAATAACGCGGGGATCAGCAGTTCGATCCTGCTAGAGACCATTTTTTTTGGTGTTTTTTGGCCAATTCCTCTTAACCTGACCGGGAACACCCCGAACTTGTGTAACTTCCTTCTGCTTTGCTTACTTCTAAGTTTTGGATTCGAAGCCTTGTTGCTTGGAAGCCCGACTTTAAAACAGCCTTTGTATTATTTTACTTAATTGTTTGCATATTTCTTGACACCTCTGCGCTTGTGGGTACACCTGTACCATTTTATCGTTCATCTTTTCATGTTTAGGACGCCGCTTCTAAAAGGTTTGTACGAGTTATAGTTTTTATAATTGTTTCTTTGCGACTGTGGGTAGTTATTATTGTTATTATTCGCTCCGTTGGAGGCGTACCGCGAGCCCGACATGTTCTGCGCAACGTTCCCGCCTCTGTTGGACCTGGGGAAGTCCAACGGGTGGCCCTTCGAGTCGCCATACGACACGTTCAAGGACCGGCCGACCTGTGTCGGTTGTGGTTGCCGCTGCTGTTTGTTCCCATTTCTTGCCGAATTGTTATTGCCACCACTATCGTTTCTCTTCCTTTTCTTTCCACCCCTCCTGCTACTGTTGCCCGCGCTAGGTTCATTTGGGATGTAGCTATCGTACGATGCATCGTCGAACTCGTAATCGTTGTAGTCGATTGTCCCGCTGTTGTTGTACGAGTTGTACTGTGCGTCCTGTCTTTCCAACGCGTCCAGGTACTCGTAGTACTGTTCGCCCAAAGTTTTATCAAGATTATCGCCCGAGAACGCGCTTCCATCGTCCTTGGGGACTCTCGAGGACCGTGGACCCCAGCAGTCGTCACCAAAATGGCCCTGCGACCCACAGTTGTAGCAGTACACCTTCTCGAAAGGCACCTTCTTGAGCCTGTCCTTCTTATCCCGCAGCAAGTACACCCTCCATATGGTTGGGCATCTGTCCCTGGAGTGTCTCTTACTGTTGCACAGCGTACAGTATATCCTCTTCCATTTCTGCGGGCACTGCGACCTGTAGTGTCCGTTCTCATTACAGTTAGTGCACTTGATCGCCTTCGGACACTGTTTCGAGTAATGGTCGTCCATGGACCCGCAGTACGTGCAGATGACGTGCGTACAGTGCTTCTTCAAATGCCCACGCTGTGAACAGTTGCTGCACTTGGGCACGGCCTCCTTGATGCTGTCTTTGTCGCCGTCCTCGACACCAAAATACCGGCCCTGGCCTCGCAGACTCCGCAGCACCTCTGGGTCCCCGTCCACCTCCTCGATCGAGGGCGCAACCAGCTTCGGCTTGCCGTTGCTACTGCTACTCGGATTCGTATCCGTCACAAACGGAAGCGTATCCATGCTTTCCACCTCTGACAGCAGTCCTGACATTTTTTTTGAAGCAGCACAGATATATGTATGGACTTGTGCACCAGATGCTGTCTGAGTTTGTTCCTGTGTATCAACACTAAAAAGTCTCTGTTCTGTCTCTGCGCATCTTCTTTGAACAATTACGTTTCATATATATATATAAAAATTTCCCAAGCGATACGCTGTCCAAGAACACGGTCCTTCTCGAGTCACTCTCAAGTACACTACACTATGTATACAAGTGTCTACACCCATTTCAAGAAACGGCACGCTGTCAACAAGACTCATCACCGTGCAAGACTCCGAACGGACTCCGCTGCCTCTCCCCCTCCCCCTACATCCCCAGCCCCTGGGTCAATTTTGAAGCTGGAAAAAGTGACAACCACCCACTACACGGTACAAGCACTCCAGAGATCACCAACACGACCCTCTGAGGGCCCCACAACCGGCCACAACGACGTCTTCTTGTTGCAACTCATCGCTGAAGAACGAACTCAAAAAAAGTTGAAAAAAAAAAACAGTAGAAAAATTTTTTCAAAGTTATTGAACTTCGCGATTTGCATCGAACCGTTGAACAGTTTGAGCAGTTGCTGTTGTTGTTGCTGTTGTGAGTTGTGTCCTTTGCGATCGATCGAGAGAACGAGCTGTGCGATGAGTGCTGAGGTTGCTGAACAGGTGCAGAAACTGTCCGTGAAGGACGGGCAGAGCAATGACAAGAAACAGAAGCAGAAGCAGGGCAAGCAGCCAGGGAAGCAGCTGTTCATGGACCCGGAGCCCGCGTTCATTGCGGAGAGGGGTGCTCTGTTTGATGCATTGCAGGAGCAGTACAAGGAGAAGGTGGCTGCGATGCCTCGCCACACATTGAAGGTCGTGTTGAAGGATGGGGCCGTGAAGGAGGCAACATCGTGGGAAACTACTCCTATGGATGTTGCAAAGGAGATCTCCAAGTCCTTGTCCGACAGACTTTGCATTGCCAAGGTCAATGGGCAATTGTGGGATCTGGAGAGACCTCTGGAGGGTGATGCGAACGAGGAGATCAAGCTGGAGTTGCTAGATTTCGAGTCCGAGGAGGGGAGGAAAGTGTTCTGGCACTCGTCTGCTCACGTGCTGGGCGAGGCCTGTGAGTGTAACTTGGGTGCACATATCTGTCTGGGTCCACCAACGGATGACGGGTTCTTCTACGAGTTCTCCGTCCGGGACAGCATGAAGCCGCTCGGTGAAGGTGAGGAGGAGAGAACCGTCTCGCAGGCGGACTTCCCTAACTTGGAAGCTGTCGCGAAGCAGGTCATCAAGCAGAAGCAGAAGTTCGAGCGGTTGGTCATGTCTAAGGAGGACCTGTTGAAAATGTTCCACTACTCCAAATACAAGAAGTACCTGATCCAGACCAAGATCCCAGATGGAGGTGCCACCACCGTGTACAGATGTGGTAAGCTGATCGATCTATGTGTTGGTCCACATATCCCACACACAGGGAGGATCAAAGCTTTCAAGCTGTTGAAGAACTCGTCCTCGTACTTCTTAGGGGACGCCAACAACGATTCCTTGCAGAGAGTGTACGGTGTCTCCTTCCCAGACAAGAAATTGCTGGACGCACACTTGAAGTTCTTGGCTGAAGCACAGATGAGAGACCACAGAAAGATCGGGAAGGAGCAGGAATTGTTCATGTTCAACGAGATGTCTCCAGGTTGCGCATTCTGGTTACCACATGGTACCAGAATCTACAACACGCTGGTCTCTCTTTTGAGAACAGAGTACCAGAAGAGAGGTTACGAGGAGGTCATCACTCCAAACATGTACAACTCCAAGTTGTGGGAAACCTCAGGTCACTGGGCCAACTACAAGGAGAACATGTTCAGCTTTGAGGTCGAGAAGGAGACCTTCGGGTTGAAGCCCATGAACTGTCCAGGTCACTGTCTGATGTTCAAAGCGAGAGAACGTTCGTACAGAGAACTGCCTTGGAGAGTCGCCGATTTCGGTGTTATCCACAGAAACGAATTCTCCGGTGCTCTGTCTGGTTTGACCCGTGTGAGAAGATTCCAACAAGACGACGCTCACATCTTCTGTAAACATGACCAAATTGAATCCGAGATCGCCAACATCTTCGATTTTTTGAAGTACGTTTACGGCGTGTTCGGTTTCGAGTTCAAGATGGAACTGTCCACGAGACCAGAGAAGTACGTCGGGGAAATCGAAACTTGGGACGCTGCTGAGGCCAGATTGGAGTCCGCTTTGAAGAAGTGGGGTGGGAACTGGGAAGTCAACCCTGGTGACGGTGCCTTCTACGGTCCAAAGATCGATATCATGATCTCGGACGCGCTACGGAGATGGCACCAGTGTGCTACCATTCAGCTGGATTTCCAACTTCCAAACAGATTCGAATTGGAATTCAAAGCTAAGGAAAACGAGGGTAGCGAAAACTACGAAAGACCAGTTATGATCCATCGTGCCATCTTAGGTTCCGTGGAAAGAATGACCGCCATTTTGACCGAGCATTTCGCAGGGAAGTGGCCATTCTGGTTGTCTCCACGCCAGGTGCTCGTCGTCCCAGTCGGGGTCAAGTACCAAGACTACGCTCAAGATGTGCGCGACCAATTGCACGCCGCCGGGTTCTACGCCGATGTCGACATGACCGGTAACACTTTGCAAAAGAAGGTCAGAAACGGTCAAATGCTGAAGTACAACTTCATCTTTATCGTTGGTGAACAGGAAATGAACGAGAAATCTGTCAACATCAGAAACAGAGACATCATGGAGGAGCAAGGTAAGAATGCCACCGTCGCACTGGCCACCGTGATCGAACAGTTGAAGGTTTTGAAGGACGAGAAGAGAATGGATAACAAAATGATCTGAACGAGCACAATATGCCTCTCGCCCTAATGTGTGTCTAATACACCGTACAAATGTAAACTCTCGAAATATTATCTATAATGTCGATAGACTTGTAACGAAGGAAGAAAGAAAGAACGTAAACATCGATTCAAAGAGTATTACATAGTCTTTCCTTTCTTTCCCTACTTCGGTAGAGCACGCCCCGTGAGCGATGTGTAGTAGTTGTTATAAAAATACGGGTGACCGTTATTATCTTAAGAATATATAGATCTAAAAACTTATTCTAATGAATAGTAGAGGGAGAATACGGTTAGCCTCCCTAGTCTTTAGGATGTCTTTCATTTTCTAGTAACTTGTCAAAGTCGTCTTGAGATGGTCGTTCAATCGAGTACGCCTGCTGTCCCTTATCCTCGCTTAGTGGAGACGAGAAAATATCTTCTTCCGCACTGTCGGCACCAGTATCCAGCACTCTGCCGTCCTCATCGAAATTTTCTCGTCTGATTTTACCCCAACTTGAAGACGACGAGAGAGGGTCGTCTGCATCGTTTTCCTTCTTAACATTCCCCTCTCTCACTTTTGACCAAGCATCCCCTGGTGAGTTGAGCATGGCTCCAGAACCTGTTTCAGCTCTTCCATTCTCCTTTGAATGGCCCAACTTGGTCGCAGTTGAATGGAGCCCCATGGGATCTCTCTGGTGCATGAAGGGGGACAATTGGGGCAAGTTGCCCGTGAACTGTTCGAGTTTGACTTTCGGATCCGGGAACACTTTTTCCGGGTGCAAATACGTGGTGTAGAAATACGACGCCCACTTGGAACTCCCGCCGTTTTTCAACAACGCCATCATATCGTATTTCCGCTCCTCTCGAGGGACAACCTTGAGGGCATCTCCAGCGTTCAATTCGTCATCGCCGTAACTGTTCTTGCCCGAAAACTTCCCCTCGGGATCCAATGCGTTCAATTCCCTCTTGTAAGCCCAATCCCCGGCCAGGTACGAGGCAACAAACATGCCAACAATCCCAAACATGAAATTCCGCGGCACCTTGACTCCCTTCACCGACCCAGTGTTGTAGTACCGAATCGCAAACGGCGGCGCAAAAACGGCCCCAAACCCAGCCCATGCAGACGCCGCCTGGTATCGTGCAATTGACGCGTACGAATTGGACAGATCCAGCCTGTCACGAGCATCCAGCACTTTATCCCTCTCGTAAAATTTAAGGGCCGCTTCGTACGCCTCTCTAAACCAGCGGTTATCCAGTTTTTTGGGCAGCACAACGCCCTCCCCTTCTGTACCTCTCTCATCAGACATCAAACTCGAACTGGTGGCCTCAAACAGCGGTAGCCAGACACCTTTTGAAACGGCAGTTGGGAGAGGACCCTGTCAGGAACTGCAACAAGAACTGAAATATCAACATTTTGGAAAAAAATAAATCGAAAGACGTGTTAAGAGACGATCTCAACGACGTTGATTGGAACAAGCGATCTGCTGAGCGTTGAGGGAGTGTTCTGTGTGTGATATAGTGGTACACCTGGTTCCTGATCTTACGCTGCTACTAGAGTAGAGAGGATAGCAAAAAAATGGACTACTTTAGTATAAAGCAGAACTACTACGCGGGTGACTTTGCGCAGGCGTTGACGGAGGTACAGAAATTCAATAAGACAGAGGATGACACGTTACTGTTTTACAAGATGAAATGTGACCTCGCGTTGGGAACGTACTCGAAGGGGGCGTCGCACGGCTCACTGGGCAAGAAATTCGACCTGTACGCCAAATTCTTGCAAGATAGGGACATTTCTGCGTTGGAGAAGTCCATTGCGGTCGACTCATCTTCGCCGTACGAATTGAACCTTTTGGCCTCTGCACAGGCTGTTCTTGGTCAATTGGACGACAGTTTGGAGACATGTGTTGCTGGGATTGACAGCGACGATGTTACCGGTACCACAGAACTACTTTTACTCGGGATCCAGGTCACTTTGCTAAACGGTCAATTCTCCATTGCGCAAACCATGCTTGAAAACTTTATCAGCGGGCAAGAAGGTGAGGTCAGTAGTGAGGACGAGCTGATCATCAACTTGGCGGAATCGTACGTCAAGTTTGCGACCAACGAGGACACCACCAGTTCCAACTTCTACTATTTTGAAGAACTAGCTCAAACGTTCCCCAGCTGGAAAACCCAATTGAGTTTGCTGAATATGCATCTGCAACAGGTCAACATCGAGGAGTCCAGGGGCATTGTCCAGCTCTTGGAATCGGACTACTATGCGGTCGAACAGAAGGAAGCTGCAGCGGTGTACCGGCCACATTTCCTCGCCAGTAAGATTACGTTGGCTATCCTAGAGGGTTCCAGTGATCTGCCGTTGCTGAGAGAGGAACTGATTAAGTTGGACCCTCACCATAGATACGTTGTGAGCCACAAGAACATCAACGCTAAATTTGACGACGTTATAGCTAAATACAAGGCATAGAACGGGCGTGCTCCGTTAACCGACGTATATATTTAGTATCAAAGTGTATATTGTCATCGACGACTTTTACTTTACTTCTTCTACTTCCTTCTTTCTACTATACACGAACTCAGACGCTTAGATATGTATTCGTTTTCATTATTACTACTGTTATTCTTGAATGTGGATGATGATATTATACTAACTATAACCGGTCAAAATCAATTTCATCTTCAACTTTGAATGGCGTAGGCAGCGGAGCGTTGACGTCTTTGGCCTCTCTTACAGTTTCAACGATTGGCACCGGTTCAGCAGGTTTAGTGTCTACGACGATGATGATGCCAGACACGTTTTTTGACTTGCGAACCGGGACAAAGCGGCTGTCCTTATCAAACGTAACGTACTTTGATTGTTGAGGTAGGACACGGGTCATGTTAGGAATTTTGTAGGGCACAGCAGAGTACCTGTTCTTAGAGAATTCTTCTTCCAAAGATACAGGTTTCTGGTCTTCATGCTTCACCGTTTCCTTGTCCTCGTGCTTCTTGACGACCTCTTCCTCAGGCTTCTCTTCTTTATCTTTCTTTGTCTTCTTAGACCTAGCCTTTGCCCTAGCCGTAGTGGACAAAACAGCAGCAGCCACCTTTTCAATTTGCTTACTCTCCTCCACCTCGTACATTTTTGGATAACTGAAAGTATCCTCCTTAGAGAAACAATTCAACTCGAACTTTGGGATCGCTAAATCACTTGCCCGCACAGCAACGACAGCGGTAGGTGTGAAAGACAAAGACAGGAAGTGAGCCAACGGATACCAATACCAGAACTGGGTGAACATTAGCAAGCCCACGACCGATTTAACGTCCAAAGTACCAGTCTCTGGGTTTTCTAGTTGAACTGTGATATTGCGGCCACCAGCGTTCATGATACCTTGGGCGACACACGCACCAAATTTGGTTAGACCTTCTTGGTGTTTGTTAGTAGCAACATTCAAAAAGTTCTCGTTAATTTGGGCGACCTTGGGGTTCAACTTCTCAGTTTGCTGGATCATAATCAAAGCCAGAGAAATCATAGCTGCTTGGCGGACAAAGTCAACAGGATCTTTCGTTAGTGGTTCCAAAACTGAAACAGCAGCATCCAATGCTTTCCCAGCACACGCTATACCCAATGCAAAAGCTGTACCACAACGCACGTGTGGGTTGTGCGACTTGGATAAAAGTTCTACAATTCTTGGAACAGTCGTGTAATCACGTAGCAGAACAAACCCTAGAGAAGTTGCAGCGGCCCTTCGAACGTCATCGTCCGAGTCAGATACTGCAATGTGGAGCAATTTTTTTATCGCGTTGTTGTTCCCCGTGCCAACATATGCCATTGCTATAGTAAATGCACCACCGTAGCGCACAGATGGTTCTTCGCTCTCTAGCATCTTTGATATTATATCATCCGCATGTTCTTGTCTGTTGTAGTTTACCAAGGACAACCCAACAGACAACGATCTGGTGACACTGCCGTGACTGGACTCTAGAGCAAAGGAATACATGTTGTCGATAATCTGTTCGTCTCCAGACCCCAAGTTAGTCAAACCAAGTCCCAATGCAGCTGCTTCACCAGGGGTGCCAAGATCTGTGTATAAAACCTCGGTTAAAACTTCATTGACCTCTTCATTCGCAGTACCCATCGCAGCCAGACCAACACCCAATGAAGCCCCGTGTAATAAAACGTTAGCATCTTCGTCCCCAGCCTTGCTACTATTCTCGGTAAGTTGTGTTTTTAAGTAGTCCAGAATACTGTCACCAAAGCCGGCATATATTAGACCCAAACCATACAGGGAACCACCTTTGATGTAACGAGATGATGCTCCGCTTCCAGGAAGATATGGAGCCATCACTCTGCGGCCGTCCACTAGGTTGCCCTTGTGAATCACACCCAGGGATGCAGTTGCGGTAAACTTGGCCCAGTTTTGGGCTTTCCCTAACCACGACAGATTAGCTTTGATAAACGAGTTATCGGTGGTACCTGCGTGCATGAACCCGTTTGCAACACTCACTGCCGTATGGAATAGAGAGAATTTACCATCCATTGACCCCTTTGTCTTGTTCAGTAGGCCAATGTCTATGTTTTTGTTGTTATACAAAAAAGTGTTTTGGAAATCACTTGTTGGAATACCCGATAAAATCTCTAATACTTTTGAATCGTAATCTTCCTTCATAAGTTCATTGCGTAGAGTGTGCAGAAGGGACTGGGATGCAGAGTTAACCAAGTCAAACGATATCTGGTACAAAAGCTCCGTCTTCTTATCGCTCTTCAACTTCTGGAATAGTTTTATGGCGTATTGGCCATCATTTAGGTTTGCAACTACCTTTGATGCGGTAGAGTAGTCAGTATCCTGCATGGAAATTAGGATGCTGAAAAGCTCTTTTAAGATCTCCACCCGGAATGTAGAGTTGACAACAGTAGTAGAAGCCGCTGTTAAGACATAGTTGATCAGTTTCAACCCGCCGTTTTCCTTGCCCTCATCCAGTACCTCATTTAAAATTTTTGTGGCAATATCCAATCTGTAGCCCTCCAAGGCAATACCCAGTGCCAGCTTGAGTTCAGCGCTCGCAACACATTTGTCCAACATTTTCTCAAAGATTTGGGTCAGTTTGGGGCTTATTTCCTCCGTTGCCTTTCCGAGATATCTTGCGGTAGATGCAGCGATGTACATTTCAATACTCTTCGAAACGATAGTCTCCACAAATTGGCTCTTTTCCTCGATATTGAAGCATTCTTCAGCAGCTAATGCAAATTTAACAGCAGTTTCGTACTCACCCAGATTGTAGTAAACTTTCGACGCGACTAACGCTGCCATCCTGCGGTCCGGAAAAGACAAGTCGTCATATAGGGCCTCGATATCGGGCAAATCATTTGACAGTTCTGGCCAGTCCTGGTCCACTATACCATTTATGGATTCTAGAGCGTAAGACTTGACGGAATCATCTTTCTCCTTCAAAAGAGCCAAAAGAGGGGCTGCGGTCGTTAACGACATCTTTTTACGGCAATTGTCTTCAGGTTTCTTGTCTAGCTCAACGAACCAATCTTCTTATACAAAAGTCCTTCTTGTATATTGAGCGGAAGCCAAGTAGAATCTTTCTCAACCTTCTAACACAGTCAACTTATACCTCTCTTCCACTATCGTTTTGCCACCGCGCAAGTTCCAACACCTTCAATTTTATTTTATTTTATTTTTTTCTCGCTTTAAAATTTCCAAATACTCTTTTTTTCATTTTGGGAAAGAGATCTCGTGATCTATCCACTCAAAATGCGACAGTAGCAGTCAATAACGGCAACAACTCTTTGTATTAGACTCTAACATTCCCAGTAGTATCTTGCCGATGCAAGCATATCTCTATAAAGTTATAAACCAAAAAAATATAATTAATATTAAGTTACTTCATTAGTGCTGAAAGCAAAAAGAGAGATAACCTGAAATTAGAATATTATTCTTACTGCTATCCTGCCTGAAGTCTCCTTTAGCCTGTTGTAAATTTCCTCGATATCACTGGATCTCACTGATGATATATCTGTTATTAGGTACGCGACATCGCCACACGAATCGGCATACTGTTTTTCTATATTGTAAAATTCCAAAGCATCGTTGACTCGCCTTAAAACGTCCGGACTTTTACGGTATACGTATAGCAAACGAACGATATTTGTACCCTCGAGATCTAGCGGCTTGAGTCCAACTTCAGGGAAATTTACTGCCCCGATCGAGTAACCCTCGTTGAGGAACCTGACGATGGAAGTAGAGACCTCAGCTCCAGTAGAAGTTTGAGATTCCTCAGTGGCCCCACCAATATGTGGTGTCAGTATGACATTCGGCAACGCCGACAATTCACTTAACCATCGCCTTAGTTTTGGACTTATAACCTCCTTTGTACCGTTTTTGATCGGCTCGTTTGGGAAAACGTCAAGGGCGGCACCTGCCAGTTTCCCCGATTTGAGGTTTTCCAACAACGGCACCATATCAACGACACTGCCCCTAGAGGTGTTTAGTACGTATGCGCCCTTCTTCATCGCAGCAAATTGTTGATGTGACAATAGGTGCTTTGTATCTGGGGTTGCTGGAACATGAAGAGAGACAAAATCGGACTTTTTCAACAGCTCGTCTAGAGTAGGCACTTGGTAAGCTGTCCCTAACGGTATGATTGTGAGAATATCGTAATACAACACCTTCATACCCATCGCCTCTGCTAAAATTGACAGTTGCGATCCAATATGACCGTACCCGACAATACCCAGTGTTTTGCCTCTAACCTCCCAGTAATTTCCTCTGCCAGGATTCCATATCCCACTATGCAAGGCCGCTGACATGTCACACATCTGCCGAGCCAAACATACGATCTCGGCAAGGGCTAATTCGGCTACCGATCTTGAGTTGGCAAATGGCGAGTGGAAAACTGCAATACCGGAATTAGTTGCGTAGTTTAAATCGACTTGGTTCGTTCCTATGCAGAAACAGCCGATGGAGATTAAATTCTTGGCATGCTTGAGCACTTTAGCAGACAATCTAGTCCTTGATCTGATACCGATTGCATGGACGTTTTTTATTTTCTCAATAAGCTGATCTTCAGGAAGAGTAGAATCGTGGGATTCGATTTGATAGCCCTGTTGCTCTAAGACTGCCACCGCGGAGACGTTGATGCCCTCCAGTAATAGGATTTTCATATCATCGGTAGAAAACGGTTTGACAAGACATTCAGCGGAGGTTTTATGTTCAGTCACTGTACTCGTAAAAGAGTCTGTAAAGCGATTTGAGAAGGACTTCCCAGGCTCGCCAAATTCAACGCCGGTTGGAAATGTAGTGTCAAATATACTCATTGTATTTATTCCACTTAATAGCACCACCCGCTCCACTTTATAGACACTACGTACTACGTTAAAGCAAGGTGACAATACGCAAAGTCGTCTCTACAAACTTCATATTCACCATGCAGAATATAAACATGGAGTCTCGCACTCCAATTGCATCCTTCTATACCTCTCGGAACCCAGTTACACACTTCGCCTGTACGGCGCGGACACACAGTCACTTTCTCACCAAAAATCTGGAAACTGCCCTCTTTTTAGGAAAATGTGGCTTTTCGGTTTTGGGGGGTGCACCACGTGATTTTCCGGTGGAAATGCGCTATCCGCACGGTTTGTTGAGGACGTTGGGCGCGGAAGCAGTATGAATTATTAAATACAGAGAAGCTCATCGACACGGTCCCGGGTAATGTCTGCCGACGTAGCCAGTGAACTCCAGAGGCCTTTCAATTGATCTTTGAGACCAGGGTTTGCTATTGAGGCAAATTTGATTGAATACATGCACCAGGCTATGGCCCCCTCTGTGTTAGCAAGGATCAGCGAGTTCACGCCCCTATTCCAGGCCAGTGTAGCTATGACTTCAATATCAAACTGGGCTTCCTGATGGTTGGCCGCTCCCATCTCTAATCGCTTTAAGAGAGTTTTCACAATCTTTTCCTCCTCTTTAATTACGTCATCAAAGGAATCGGTTTCCAAATATTTGCGGATCCAAGTACAAAGAGTGTTGTCTAACAGCCCATCGTTTGTCACATTGCGTTTAATTATAGCAGATAGGATTTCTTTTTTAAGGTATTGTGGAGTTCCCTCGAATGCCAAGAGGTTATTTACTATCGTGGAATCCACTTCCGGATCGGGTGAAGTTTCAACCAGATGTAGTATCTTGTGCACCTTTTGAGTATCCTTGGAAAATAAGATCAGTTCGAAGAGAACACTGAGAAGGTCCAAATAACACTGTTTCAGTTTCCTTTCATCAGCTTCATTCAGATTGGCTTCCTTTTCATTTCTCCCAAATTCTAGGAGCTCTTCCATATACCTTTTTATCCTCTCTTCAAGTTCATCGACTTCTTTACCATCTACACCTCTGGATGTGAGCATCTTCCCACACGTAAAGCAATTTAGGGTCAAGCATCTATACTTCCAATAAAAATAATGAAACATTTTAGGGAAAGTAAATTCCTTCCCGGGTATCAGATCAACATATTCTGTTGCTATCTCAGAAAACGTTCTGCTTCTTTCAATATCCCCACCGGCATGACATTTAGCTGCAAAGTTGTAAGCGACTGAGGCAAACCATTCAATTTCATCTATGGAAACTGGTTCTGTGTGGGTATCACCTTCTTCACCTCTTGTTGACGTGATATTTTTCTGAAGACGGGACTTCAATACAAAACTTTTCGCTTTCATCAATAAATTCTCAACCCGCAAGAGATAATCATCCAGAACGGTCGGGTCCTTTTTTTCGACTAGTTTGATAATCAACTGAATTGTGTAACGGACCAAGGAGACTGTAGGAACGGTCCAGTTTTGTAAATCAGAGCTCTCCTTGGTGTATGGTGCTTCTTCCAATTTTTCAAACAGTAGATTTATCGCTTCTAGCGTGACATCTTTAAAATTCTTGCAATATGTGATACCTAGAATAAGGGCGTCTATAGTTGTGTTTGTGTTGGAACACTTTATATTCTTCAGGTTAGAAATTGCACCTTGTGTGTCTTGCCGACTAAGTGCCTCTTTGAGCATTAACAGTTGCGTTAACGGGTGGTTTTGTTCCTCTTCTGTCATTTCTTCGAACACTCGACTCACAGACACAAACTCCTCCAAATTGATATAGGCGGCTTGTAATGCCCTCTGTAACTTCCCCTTGTCTGTATAATCCTCGCTTAATATTTTCCTTAAGGCCATTGTGTAAAACATCACGCTTTGTGGATACTCTCCAGATTTATCTAGTTTTTTGCCAGCGTTCCATAACAGGGTGACGATGCAAGAAACTGTGTCTTTGGACAGTTTAGTGGTTAATATCCTTTCGACTAGATCGCAAAACTCGGATAGAGATGACGCGATTTCATCTGCGGTAAGTGTTTTCGATTGAGTGATGATGAAAAACCTGGCCACTATTAATTTTTCCAAGATACTTTTGTCCTTCTCTGGTTCCAACTTATTTGAAAGAATGTAATCCAGGCAGGTTGCCCCCATTTTGATGTTGACTTCAACCAATTCTTTAGCGCACTCTAGTACTTGAGCAAAATTTGGTGCAATATCGACGGAACTGATCATTTTCATCAATACTTCTTCGATCGATTGATCAAGGTTGTCACACCCCTTCTTTTTGTAGTACTTGATGTAAAGAGCAAAAGGCTCGATCTTTTTAGGGTAGGACGTTTCGAGAGCATTCAAATACAGTTCACACTCCTCGCAATTCGCTTCTATGTTGTACTGTTCCACTAGATTGTTAACTAGAAATACAAGCAGGGAAAACTTGATCATGTTATAGTCGACATGATTTTGTAAGTTATCCACGGGGAGCTTCAAAAGGGAGTAAGCTTGTTTAGCAAAATAACTCAGTTTGACGTTACCTCCTCCCTGTGAATCATCTGTAACCTTTTTCGAAGATGATAAAACCGCATTGTACGTTTGTCGGCATATTTCAAGTAGTAAGTTTGCATCCACGGTGGTCAAATTGTTTTCAATATCCATTTTTGTGCTGTACAAAGTAGCCGTTTCGAAGTCCCCTTCTTGTAACGATATCTGAAAATTAAGCAAATAAAATTTGAATTTGAGTTTCTGTATCTCTGTACCTTCCGCCGGTTTCCAATCAAATTGTGATTCCTCCAACACTTTGAAATTTGTGTATGCGTGCTCTTGTGCCTTAGTCAACAGTTCCTTTTTTTTGTCTCTCCCCACGTTAGAAGATTTGTCTGTAAGCGGTTCCTGAATGAAAAACTCGACTACCGTTCTTAGGACAGTAACATAGCACTGGAAGCTCCTAATTCTAGTAAGGGAGCTTCCATCAAGGGAGTCAAAAAGGGATAGCAATATTGCCGCAAACAGTTTACAGCGACATAGCAGCAGTGTCCCCCCACTTAAGTTCTGTTCGCTCTTCAACTCTATGGAGATGGCATTCCAAAGGCTAGAGGAAGCGTTTTCCAATTTGAGCAAACAGTCCTCATCCAATACAACATGGTTGGTTCTGAATGATCTTTCAAACTTTTCAGTAGACAGGTTGTAATGCTTCCAGTTTATTTCCACTGACAAGCAAGTCCTCATTTTTAAGTTTTTCCAGGAATATATTTGGTTTGTAATCCAGTTGGCGGCATCTGCAAATTCGTTTACGGTGGACTTCAAACTTGACGTTATCTCTACCATGTTATTATTTTGAGCCTGCATGAAAGTCTTTAAGCTCCCAGGGGCTTTTGTTTTCTCCTTTCCCTTTCTACAAATTTGCCGCCAATGTACTGTTTATTTACTTTTACGTTTTGTTTTTTTATTAATAATTTTGAGAAAAAGTATCTTGACCCACTATTTCTAGTAAACACAATCAATTTTGTGGGAGAGAGGAGTATCACGCAGTCTCATAAGAGTAACAATACAAAAATAAATGTTCAAACATATACAAATACATATATTAAACGGTACACCACCACAACGATTGAGAAACAGTTACAACGGTGTTCCATTGAGCGGAACATACTTCAAACTGTTGATGTAGGACATGTCATCATCAACGGTGCTTACCATACTATCGAGGTCGTTTCCCCTCTGATGGTGTCCTATCAACAGGTCCAGGTAATGAGAATTACTGTCCTTATTGTGCTCCCCCAGAGCTTCCACACCCCCCTCTTCCTCCTCCTCATCCTGATAAGCGGTGTTTGTGTTCCTCAGTTTTCCCCAACAGGCTTGATAGTGATTTCTGAGTAAGAAGGAGTTACTCGAACCGTTGGATTCCAGCAGTTGCTGTTCACCCAGTGAGTACAGCGACGAAGAGTTCAATCCACCCGCGATCGACGAGCCCAGTTGATTTCTATCTATATTCAACAATTTCATCTTCTCCTTCAGAGTCATGGGTGGTAAGTTTGGTAAATCCGGGAATGACGCCGGTGTAGACTGCCCTGAATTCGCGTACCCGTACGAGACAACATCCTCTGAAGTGACCACGCACCTCGCCGATGGGTGTACAGCACCCTCATGCGGCTCGTACCTCCTCTGACACTTGGTATTGAGCGTCACCGTACTCGACTGCTCCGAAGCGTCATCCATCAGGCCGAAGGAACACTGACCGGCACTCTTCCGATACGGTCTCTTCCCCTCGGCTCCAGTTTCGGCTCCAGTTTTGGTCGTCACGATGACTGTGGTTGGCTGTATCGAGCAACGGGACATGGGTCTCGAGACCCCTATATCCGACGGGTCGATCTCCGGTGGCTGTCTATTTATATCCGTCACTTCGCTGATGTAATTTATCGAAGTTGTAGAGGACGTATCCCTTGAGACAGGTGGGGACGACATGTCGTTTGAATTCACTCTCTTTCAATCTCTACCCGCACCAAGTGAACGGAAAACACCCCGCAACAAGAAGACAAACAAGAGATCGTCCCTGTTTACAGGTGTTATATAACAGCTGCAGCGTACACTCTCTCCATACAAGAGGGAAAAGCCCCAGTAGCGTCGAAATGCCAAGCGAACAACGGACTCGAAACGGACAAGAGATACAGTGCACCCTGCCACCGGACAGGTGCCCAGCCGTGCAGAGAATGTCCGTCGAAGGCGATGTCCGCACGGCTGAGACACCGCCGCTTCCGGAACAATACATGGCGCCATGCGGCCCGTGCTTTCCTCCCGTCCAGCGGCATTTGTCCGCGGACATGTGTTCCCGATCGGGATGACTGTGTTTTTTGGCTGCGGCGACAGGGCCTGGAACTCTTTCGGTGTCAGCAGAGCGGTGTCTGGGTGTGCTCTCCGGGAAGTGGGTTCACCGGTTTTTTTGATTTTGATTTTGTTTGGCTTGGCTCTGTTTGGGTTGGGCGGTTAGAGTTGTTGATCTCGGATAAGACGGCACGCTTCTGTCGCTTTTGGGTGTCTTGAGACGTGAAGGGGTCCGCACAGAGAGAAGAAGCGTACGGAATAAAATGTCGACCAACCAGCTGCTGCTGACGAAGGAGAAGGTGAAGACCAAGACTGCAATCACGTCGGAACAGTCTCAGAAACTGATACAGACGATGCTGACAATGTCCTTCGGGTGTTTGGCGTTTCTGCGAGGGCTGTTCCCTGATGACAGTTTCCTGGATCAAAGGTTTGTGCCGGAGAAAACCGAGAAGAACTACAACAAGGACACTATCTCCCAATCTAACTCGATAAAGATCAAGACGCTTGTCCGTGGGAAGTCAAAGGAGGTGGACCTGCTGCTGGATTGGCTGGAAAAGGGGGTTTTCCAGTCAATCAGATTGAAGTATCTCAAGGCTTTGAGTCTGGGTGTGTTTCTTGATGAGAACAACCCTACGGAACTCTTGGAGAACTATACTTTCTCCTTTGAATACGATGAGGCCAATAACATCTCTTTGCAAATTACCCACGGAGATGAGAAGGAAAAGCCAATATCGCTTCTGGACTCCAGGAGGATGGTTCAACAACTGATGAGAAGATTCATTATTATCACTCAGTCCCTCGAACCACTGCCAGAGAAGAAGTTCTTAAGTATGAGGCTACTATTCAATGAGAACACGGACCCAGAGTACCAACCAAACTTGTTCAGGGACGCTACAAACGATGAAAGAGCCACTATCAAAATTCCATCACAGACGAACCCAGATGTTTTAACCGCTGGAACTTTAAACACAAAACATCACAGAGTCGATTTGAAAGTGTTGTCTAGTCTGGAGGGCAGAAACGAATTGAACCCTGAGGAACAGTCCTTCGATGTAATCGATCCATTTGAACAACTCACAGATACATTCGATCAATGTTCTCTCAAGGCGGGCTCCCAATTGGGGGCCCTAGCAGTCGACGATAGCCAAACTACTAATCATTTGGGTGAACTTCTTAAATCGTCTCAGGGGAGCATTCTCCCCACACAATCCGTCACCAGTGAGAGAGACCCTAACAAAACTTGTGATTGTGCGTTACCTTGTCCACAGGGGGTAACCACAGTAAGGATCTGTAGAGTATGTCGCAAAGCAGTCCACGCACTATGCTATGGGAATCCCAGGGGCACCATTATCGATTCCTGTTTTTCGTGTCTAGACGGCGGGGAACTGTCCCTCCCTCAAACTTACTTCAAGGATTTGATGATGCTGAGGAAATGCTACAAATTTATGACCAAAAGCAGAGGCGTGCTACCAAATACGTTGTCCGCTTTTGTGGAAAAGATAGTATGTCAGAGGGATATCGATGAAGAGGTCAAAGAGAGAATCGCTTTCTGCTTTTCAGTGTTTCTTCAAGACGGTGTACTAGTTTTGCCCGATGTGCGGGCAAAACAGTCAAGGACAAATACAAACGAAATGTTATTCGATATTCCAGGTGTCATTGATCCCAATGGCCATCCGATAGATTCCTCGAAACCTTTATTCGTGGCATTCAAATTTGGAATCCAAATATCCAACGTGTGCTATTCAGATGCTTTTGCCATCTCTAAACAAGAATTGCAACTCTGGCTCCAAGATGTTCAAAATTTAAGACAAAATCTGGCAGAGTCGTTGCCTTCCTCCTGCGACTTACAGGAGTTGAATATTGAAGACAACGATACAGCGATCAAGATCCCCTCTGGGAACAAAAGAAAGCATCTGGACTTACAGCAGTACTTGAAGACAAACGATAGTTCTGTGATCGCGGACACGCTGGATATCAACGAAACGACTCTCGTCGAAAAACCCAAGAAATTCAGAAGAATTAGTGTCTCTAAGAAAACATTAAAGAGCGTATGGTGATCCCTGCTCAGAATAAAGATTGGCTTTACTATATTTTGCATCAGTTTACGAATGTTTATTAACCCAATAACACTCCTTCCCCCCTCCCCCTCTTTATCATTAAATAAAATTATTTTATATACCCTAGCATGTACTTTTAACCCACTGGTCTCAATACCATGATATCAACTAGTTCCATCAAAAGCAAAACTGTCCGTGTCACTGACGTTCGTCAAATCGTTAAGATCCATCGTATCGTTATCTGACGAAACTGAATTAGGTAGGGTGCTTCTATTGACCGTATCATTGTTCACAATGATTCCCTCAGCTTTATTTTCCAACTCAAGTACTTTCTGTCTTTTCTCCTGTATTCTTCGGTCGATCTCTCTTTCATTACGCTGTAATTGAACAACGATATCTTCTAGCCGTCTACACTGGCTTTCACACAATGTATCACCCCGGATAACTATATTCAAATTGGCTGACTCTATAAGCAGCTCTACATCTTCCCTTATTGTCTTTTCCTCGATTCCCAAAGTTCTCGAAAGGTACCCTATTTGGATCTCACAGGATACTTTGAAATAAAAGTAGTATATCTTGGACCTCATTACCAATTGAGCAAACGGCCATGCGTCTACAAGATACGGGCTCTGTAAACACTCCTCTGCTATCTCATTCCCCTGCCACAGGGAGAAAAACTTGTTAAAACTAGTGTTCAGTAGAAGCCTTAGACTTCTTAAACATAGTGGGAAATGCTCGAAAAATGGTACTGCCTCCCTCAGGTATATGAAGTCATTATAGCTTTCCAAGGGGATCGATATAAGGCATGAAATGGTGATCATCAAGTTAATCTCTTTGTCCGTAAGCAAAACGTTCCTGGCCGGTATAGGTGGAGTGTTGAGCAAGTCTGGGTCTATACTTAGCCATTTGAAGAAATACTGGCAACATTTGAAGAACTTCTTCTGCATGTAAAAACTGGCCGCGACCAAAACACGTATTCGTCTACACGCCTCTTGCTCCTTCACAGTTAACTCAGGAAAATTGACAATGTTTTGTATCCTTTGTTCCAACTCTTCCACCCCTTTGAAGTTCTTACACAAGATAAGAAACTTGATGGTTTCCTCCAATTGTCTATAATACCGATCTCTTGTCACACGTTTATTTTGCAGGAAGTACTGAGCTTCACCGAATTTATGAGATATAACTTTACGAAGCAACTGAGCGTCGTAATCTGGGGAAGCATTGTTGCTTGGTACGTGGTGAGGCTTATCGATCTGCAGCCCACTTGCCTCGTTGAGAATATCCCAATGCGGCGTGTCAAAACATTTGATATCCTGGAGGAAATTCATGGCTGCTACCGCACATTGTCTCCGTTCCTCAATGGTACCAACCTCATGCGAGATCAAATAAGCGACTCTTTCAAGGTAGAACAAGCCTTTGTCACTATGCGGCATGGCCTACTGCGTTCGTAATTTTATCAGGGTTTGGTTCAGGTACTTTCTAATGAAGCTGTAATTAACTCGCAAGGAGATTTTTAATATTTTTAGGTGGGAAGCTCAGACTGCCATCCGAGCACACTTAAATGAGGAAAAAGATCCGTGTATACCCTACTGATTGTATCAAGAAAAGCTTCTATCCACAACATATACACATGTATATACAGGGCAGCTGGTAAATCATCGTCAAAAAATCAGTTTTCCTTTCTTCTTTTATTTTCCCCTTCAAAATTCAAAGGATTCTCTCTATCGTTACCGTATACATTGGGACGACAGAAGACAAACAGAATATCATTATATACAAGATCTGGGACGGGGGTTGGCTTTAAACTGTCAAAACACCAGAATTTAATCGAAAAATCTCTTCATGTTTTGTAACCAGGAAACGTACTCAGCGCCCTCTTTGAATTCAGAGTAAGCACTAATAAAGGACGCCAACTCCTCGTTGATCCCTCTGCTTTCCAAGTAAATCTCCAATGTTTCTTGCAGTTCCTCATCTAGGTTAGAAAATGGTGGGCCATGGTACACCGCATCTTTCTTGACTTGAGCCTCGGCGGTGTCGTCTAATGCCAGCTCTGCGGAAGTATATGGCGTGATGCTGTCAACAAAGAAGGACCTGTCTTGCAAGTTCATTAGTAAATCGAAAGACAGAGCAGAACCATCGCTTTCTTTGGCTACAACAACGTTGACATTAGCAAAGTTATCGGCCATGGAATCAAAGTCCTCCTCACCGGCGTCGTCGTCTGCCAAATTTTCTTCCACTGGGGCCTCGTCGAAGGGCAGATTGGCTACCTGTGCCACATCAAAGAATACACGAACAGTTTCGCCATTATCCGTTTTTCTGACAATCTGTGCCTCGTTCTGTCCCTTGTTCTCGACGACATCGAATTTATACTTCGTCAAGTAGTCCTTAAACAATGCGGGCACTTCGTCCGAAAACGACTCAGTCTCCACTTTTATCTCAGATTTAAGGATATCGCTGACGTTTTGTCTTTGCTGGTCCCCTCTTACTTGGGTCGTCAAAAATGTCCTGACAGGGGCGGAAGTAACAGTCAACCTTTTCAAAGATTGAGACACAGCAGTGGTTCTCGTTATAGCGCACACTGGGGTTTTCGTAGCAGCACGGCGTAATACACTCAGAAACATGGTAGCAGTGTGAGTCTAATGAGCGCACGTCGTGTTACAAGTTTGCACCTCTCAGCAATGGCGACAGTCAAAGTCGACGACCAATTTCAATATTCGTAGGAATTTAAATATCAGTTCTATATTTTTTTAGTCTTTGAAACGATATCACAGTATTCCACACGACAGTTGTATGTGATTCATAAAGAATCAAGACAACGCATACCATGCGGCAATGTGATACAATAGTATATTTAGAAAAGATATATCCGTACAGACTCTGGTAATAGACTTCCATTTCCCACCCATTGACGATTAGTAAGCCGAAGATTGGTCAAAATCAGTTACGACACGTCTAACAGTATTTACTGGACGATCCAGTAGAACAACCAAGTCTGTAATTTTCGTCACCAGTTCTTGGAGCGTCCACATGTTGGACTACACTCCACGAGGAGCATGTGTTACCGAACAGACCCTTCGAACATTTCCTGTGCTGGATCTTAGCATAGGCAACGTTTTGTTGGTACCAAATTTGGCCGACTTTACCGTGATCCACAGGACAAGAGTAAGTACCACCACGGGTAATGGTCTTGGCAAATGGGTAGGACAAGCAGCCCCGTAGGATATTGTCGTCAAAATCGTTTCTGAAGCCGCTGCAGGAGTAAGAATAACCCCATCCTAGACTGATTGGCCTTCTGAAAGGGTTCCCCCAACCACAGTGGGAGATGGGGTACCATGGGGACCACCAACAACCTTGTTCAATGGTAACATACTCGTCCCAAGAACACAACCATCCACCAACCACATGCATTACCAAACATCTCTTATGCAATGGGTGGTCTTCCGAGATGGTATCGTTATCACCAACATATTTTTTGGTCAAGTTGGCGTAAACGGACTCGTTACCTCTCAAAACGATGTCAGTGTTAGCAAAATCCTCAAAAACATCGGTGACGTTTACCCCGTCGGCTAAATTTACAATGTCTGAACCGTTGCTGGACACGTGAACTAAACCTTCACCGATGGCCAAATCAGTCTTGTTCTCAACACCTGCACTGCTGCTGTTGAATGATATGTAGTCGACTGCAGCGACTACTTGAACGAAAGAAAGAATGGCTATAAGGCACCACGCTAGGCCTGATCGTTTGGTTAGCGTATTAAACATGTTCAATACACTGTTTAGATGGTATCTTTTGGGAACGGACTGAAAGTAATGATGAAGGGCATGTAAAACATTTATCCGAACACCTTCTCTCTCCTTTCTTATATATTGCAAAGGTACTTGGCCATCTGTTAACAGAAACGCTCATCGTGCACAAACCAAAATGTTGGCGGTAACAGGACTTTCACACATTTCAACTACATATGAGACGGAAACCAAAGAACCCTACTTGTTTGTAGTCAAAGAATGTTCTTCGAGACAGCTTCTACATGAGAAGCTCTTGCCGATGCCCCTTTTGAGTCGAACTTACTCCTGCTAGGGATAACTACTGCCTACTACTTAAGGAACATAAGACACATCCCTAACTACACATTTAAACTGGAACGCTTTGCTGATCACTAGTGTACAGAATAGTAGTGCAGTACTAAAAAAATACTTAATGTGAGAGACCGCTTATACCACGGTGAGTTCATACCATGTGTAGAAGAATCATATCAAGAATATTTGGGTAACGGAGACCATTCTTTCAGCCAATGACTTTCCCTTCCCACTTCATAACCTCTCCCGAGAAAATCCTTGTTTGGAAAATCAGTTCATGTTGTAGCACAAAAATACTAACTAGTTTCATATTATGATATGCATTTCCCGTGGTGGTTGGCTGCAGAATGCACCAACAGCCTGAAGACCGTTCAAGTCGTATTACCTGTACGTGCTCTCTTTCTTTTCTTCGCTTTCAGAGGGAAGACATATTTTATTTTCATTTGTAGGGATACTGCTCTAACTGGGTTTAGTGGGGTATTCGTTCTTATTTTCTTTAAAAGGTGCGTCCCGTACCTGCGTCTTCAGGCCACATATATAACTCTCTTTAAACCATGGTACCACTTTAGACTATATACACCCAGTTGTACAACTACTTTACTTGCTTGAAGATGGCATCGTATTTGTAATTCTGATAGTGTGTTTAGCGATCTATTTCCAATGTCTCTTGGAAGACACAAGTCAAGAAACTTGAATACTTATCGGTAAAACATTTGCGGCAATCCTTTGAGTAGTGAACTTACTAAAGATCACACTTCTTCAATGTTTCTTTTTCATATTGTATTGTATTATAATAACTTAAAGTGATATACATGTATACACACTAAGGGTGATAGAAAGGTGGATCATGAGTTTGTCTGACGGTCCTGAGCTTCCCTATCATGCTTAATCAGCGTTACGACGGGCAACCTTCTTCGCTCTTCTCTTACCGGTACCGAAGACCTTCTTGTCTCTGTTCTTCTTTTGCTTTCTTTGTTGTCTGGAGGCCTTCTCGACCTTTTCAGCCAAACCGTATCTGACCAATCTGTAGGTAGGTTCGAACTTCTTGGCATCGGCAACGGAGTTGTAGACTAGACCGAACCCAGTGGACTTGGCACCACCGAATTGCGTTCTGAAACCAAAACGGAAAACGGCATCCTTTTCAGCCTTGTAAACCTCAGCGATTTTCTCTCTTAGTTCGTCCTTAGAGACATTGGCTCTGTTTGGGTGCAGAACATCAACGACGAACTGCTTTCTAGCCAAAAGTGGATTGGAGATGACCTTTCTGGTACGGATAGTGACACTGTCGGACTATTGAAAACAAGGATATGCATGTTGATGCAAAACAATTAAGGCATGTTAGTAACGATGAGATTAGGATACCATTGTGTGGATATTTTCAAACGAATACGCTGTATGTTACGAAAGAGGTCGATTGGTCGTATCAACAGAACTTATTGAACGAATGATGGAATAGGCATAAAACATTTAAAACCATACATTTTGTTAATACCTTTATTGCCGCCCTCCAGTTTGGTTCATATAATCAAATGAGTAATATACAATGTTCTGTTCCGTGGAGTTCCTCAAATATGTCATTATATGTTATGAGCGATGGCATCTGAATAACCTGATCTTAAAAGTGATAATAGTGCTACCATCAAGCCCTAAATTGACCAAAAAATACCCCCAAAATCCGACCTCAACACGCTAGTTCGCTTCATTTTCGTTAGCTTCAATTACATACCATTTTCTGATGCACTTGTTTTAGCCCTTTAAGCTTACTAACTAAACCTTCAAGAGCAAGCTTGTTTGCTCATACACAGATATCTATCTAAAGCCTTCTTCTTTTTCCCGTCTTTCTGCAGAACCACCGTTAGAGACCCCCAGCCTGGAGTGCTACCGGGGCCCCGCCTGGACCCCTCCTACCAAACGGTAACTCGTAGAAGGAAGTTTTTGTGTCTCCCAAACGCCAAGTTCCAAATCGGGTAATATACACATCAACGAAAAATATCTATAAAAAAATAAAATAAAACAAAAAAAAAATGAAGAAATGTACGGATGTAAAAAAGGACACTCGAACTGCTTGAGTTCAGTTTACTCATTGATACCGTAAGTTCAGGATACACCCAAAAGTGGATCATGCCAAATCCCAACGGGCCATTCTAAAATGGCAGCATTTGTGTAGTCGCTTCGATCTTTTTGAGGTGACCCCATTGATACTCTTGCCGCTCTCAAATATAGCGGAATACTACCATTAGCACTTTCCTCTATGGCCCTTTCTGCCATTAGTGACAAGTTTTCATTAGTTTCGAAAAGTTCATCTAGATCAATTGTTTTGTCCTTCCCGATGTATACTTCAATATCGTTCAGTAATAGAGAGAATCCGTTAAGCTCTTCATTTCTAATGTACGATTCTGACGCCGTGGAGTTAACCACTAAATGCAGTGTATGAGGCGTTTCTTCCTTGAATCGAAATATTGGGGGTGGGGGAGCGGCACCTGCTTCTCCCCGTAGTAAAGCAATATCAGTTTCTACAATACTGGCAAAATCCCACCTTGACACACCTGACAAAACCAAACCTATAAGAATACCTTGAAACATATAAGCAGATGTCCCTCTTGTTGCACAGCCTGGAACCAAAACGGCACCAAGAATATAATGATGTATTCTCAAATGTAAACCGGGGATAGAGGCTAGGGATACAAGTCCCAAAATGAACGAAATGTATATTTTGAAGAATTTTCTAAATCTTCCGGACTTCCAAAGAGAATATGCTTGAATGAAAGCGCAGGTTAAAATGGTCCCTGCAATACACCCAACTGCAGTTGCTGCACCAGCTTGTTCTTTCAGATCCTTCCCAGTTAACCTGTCGACCGGTAATCGATCAAATGTTATATTGTTCATGATTCCGAGCCATAACAAAGGGTACCACAGAAGGATTTTACACAACGGGGAGCAGTCTTCCTTTAACGTCCGCTTGACAGCGCTCTTCCACAGAACGTACAGTACAAAGCACAACGGTAGAAGTCTTTGAAATCCTAAGCTGAATAATTCGTAAACCGTCGACTCATCGTGTGGATCGACCAACAGTGGAGGGTCCAAAACTAGCACTAAAGTCCAATAACCAACAATAGTGCATATCCAATAACCTATTATGCTTTCGTATAAATAAAAAATTGGAAGGCCAAAGAGGATATTCAGGCAGACCACAGTCATCCTTGGATCATGACACCCGGATGCTATTCCATTCAAATAAGACCGGAATGCAAAAGAGCTTGGGAAGAATGAATTGAAACCAACTGAAAATTTAGTGTTATGCTTTCCCTCTCTGGATGGGAATAGTGTTTGGAAACCCTCCATCGAGATCCGGGCACATCCTCCCCGTGTGGGAGATATTATATCAGCGTGAACTGCAGCACCACAAGCAAAGGAATCAGCGCGATATGGGTATGAAAAAAGATCAGGCTGCGATGAATCAGACAACTGCCCACCACCTATCTCATACCCCCTATATTTAACCTTGGTTGTACCAACGTCGATGGCAGAATAGGTCCATCCACCTCTATCACATAACGCAGGACATCTTATGTAGTATTCTTTGTTATCAAACGGTTCGCACAGCTCTCCCATCAGACCACAGGCATTGTTCTTTCCCTCCCAATTCAGATACGAGTTACAGCTCAAAGTTATTATAGGAAGCTTCTCTCCGCCATCGGACGGATAAAAGAAGGGCTTTTTTATCAAGTACGCATGTATAAGTGAAGATACTATTCCAAACCAAACACAACCATATATTAGCAGAAGAAAAATCCTAACACTCTTTTTGGGGAATCTCGACTTGAAGACATCTTCGGGGAAGGCATCAATCTTCCTTAAAAGCTCAAATTTTCTAGGAAAAGCTGGTGGTTCATCATTCGGTTTGTCCGGTCCATACCATATTCTGTACAAAATTCTTTTGAAGATATTAGAATGTCTCAGTAAAACCCATTCTTCGCGTCTTCGAGCAGACTCAGTAGACTCAGGCAAATCACCGGATTCGTTATAGGAGAGGTCCTGAAGTTCCAAGGCTTCATCTGTTAAAGCATGTTGTGGAAATTCGAAGCCAACTTTATCAGTACTTTCCTCGTTGGACATATCCAAATTCATGTCTCATTACAGTCTTCAGCAAACTAAACGTCAACCAGGATCCCAATCGTGCCACTTATTAACAGATCATACTATCTGCAAGAATTTAAGCAGGCTTTTCCAATTAATTTTTCAATATTAAGTAAAAAAAACCCCTACAAAAATGAAGGGAATTAGAACCTATTAAATTATCCAAAAGTATCAAAGGTGAAAGGTTTAATGGAAAACAGTAGCATCGAACAACTATTCCATTGACGATACACACAATAGTATACAAACGATCTAAATAAAAAAATGTTTAAAAGGTATATATAAATTTGTTCTCATTGACTGGTCACCTCGCAACCTTCCTCTATAATAACGGCGGTAACGTTAGAAGATATCTTTTCGTTAGAAGATGTTCTGGGAGTCTCAAGCGAATGATCTTCCAAAGTTAAATTGGATATTTCCCTCAAAGCCGTCGGAGGCATAGAATGTTCGTTAATTTTTGCCAAACGTTCAGTGAATTTGGTGCCTTGCGGGACGTATCTTGGACGTTTCAAATTAGCGAGATCTGCGACCATGGTAGCAGCCCTATCAGCTACCTTTTGATCAATGGTGAACTGAATTGCAGCAGATGCAGCTTGTGTCCTCAGATAGTACATACCAGTCTTCAAACCTTTCTTCCAACCGTAGAAATGCATACTGGTGATTTTACCCATTGTTGGAGCTTGTAAAAATAAGTTCAAAGAATGAGATTGATCAATGTAGATGGAACGGTCGGCAGCCATTTCCAAAATCTTTTTCTGAGATATTTCCCAAACCGTTTTGTATAACTCTTTCAACTCATCTGGGATATTTGGCAAACCTTGGATGGAACCGTTGGCCGTAATTAAATGTTGTTTCATACTTTCGTCCCAGACACCCAAATCAACCAAGTCCCGAAGCAAGTATGGATTGACGACTTGAAATTCACCGGACAGGACACGACGCTGGTACATGTTGGAGGTGAGGGGTTCGAAACATTCGTTATAGCCCATAATTTGAGATGTTGAAGCAGTTGGCATTGGGGCCATTGTCAAAGAGTTTCTCAACCCATGCTCAATAATATCTTTTCTCAATGTTTCCCAATCCCACATCCCAAACGGTTTGGCATCCCACATATCCATTTGGAAAATACCCTTAGACATTGGGCAACCCTCCCAGGAGGAGTATGTTCCATCCTTTTGAGCCAGTTCACAAGATGCCTCCAAAGACGCATGGTAGATTGTTTCAAATATTTGTTTGTTCAAAGTCCTGGCTTCCTCCGACTCAAACGGTAAACGCAGCAGCATATAAGTATCAGCAAGACCTTGAACACCTAAAGCAATTGGTCTATGTCTCATATTGGAGTTTTCAGCTTCCGGAACTGGATAGTAGTTGTTGTCGATGACTCTGTTCAAGTTGTGAGTAACAACCTTGGAAATCTCGTGTAGCTTATCGAAGTTATAAGTGGACACTTTCCCATCTTCCGATGTCTCTATGAAGGCCGGTAAAGCAATCGAGGCAAGGTTACAAACTGCTGTTTCATCTGGTGCAGAATACTCGACAATTTCACAACACAGGTTAGAGGATTTGATTGTTCCCAAATTCTGTTGGTTACTCTTCCTGTTACACGCATCTTTGTAAATCATAAATGGCGTACCAGTTTCGGTCTGAGCTTCCAGGATTGCGTACCACAATTTGTGTGCTTTAATTGTCTTACCACGACCCTCCCTTTCATACCTTTCATAAAGTTGCTCGTACTCTTCACCCCAAACATCAGATAGACCTGGAGCATCGCTCGGCGAAAACAAGGTCCAATCGCCGTTAGCTTCCACACGCTTCATAAAAAGGTCGGGGATCCATAAAGCGGGGAATAGATCTCTTGCCCTGATCTCTTCCTTCCCGTGATTTTTCCTGATATCAATGAAGTCAAAAATATCAGCGTGCCATGGTTCTAGATACAAAGCAAAGGCACCAGGTCTTTTGTTACCACCTTGGTCGACATAACGTGATGTGTTGTTGAAGACACGGATCATTGGAATCAGACCATTCGACGTCCCATTGGTACCGGCGATGTACGACCCAGTTGAACGAATATTGTGAATGTGCAAACCGATACCACCTGCAGTTTTCGATATCATAGCACACTCCTTCAAAGTGTCAAAAATTCCCTCAATGGAGTCATCTTTCATGGCAATCAAAAAGCATGATGACATCTGTGGTCTTGGGGTACCAGCATTGAATAGAGTGGGGGAGGCGTGTGTGAAGTATCTCATTGACATCAAATTGTATGTCCTTACGACAGATTCTAAATCATCCAGATGGATACCCAAGGCCACTCTCATAACCAAATGTTGGGGACGTTCCGCCACTTTACCGTTAATTCTCAGCAAGTATGACCGTTCTAGTGTCTTGAAACCAAAGTAATTGTATGCAAAATCCCTGTCATAAACAATAGTGGAATTCAACAGTTCTTTGTTTTTCATCACAATGTCGTAGACCTTATCTGAAATCATAGGAGCGTGCTTCCCGTTAGCAGGATTAACATAGTGATACAGGTCACTAACAACCTGAGAAAACAGTTTCGTAGTTTGCTTGTGCAAATTAGAAATCGCAAGCCTAGCAGCCAAAGTACCGTAATCAGGATGAATAGTAGTCATGTATGCGGCTGTTTCTGCGGCTAGGTTATCCAATTCTTCAGTGCTCACACCTTCATAGACACCAGAAATGATTCTCTGAGTGACTATAACAGGGTCAACACGTTTCGGATCTAACCCATAGCAAAGTCTTGTAATCCTGGCCGTGATCTTGTCAAATCTGACAGGCTCTTTCCTTCCATCTCTTTTTATAACGTACATCCTTGGATAATGTTCTTTTTGTTGTAAAAAGGTAACAAGTTACTTTGTTCTTCTTGGTTTAGTGAGAATACTCAGAAGAAATATCAAAAACGCATTTCATTTGAGACGAGAAAACTGGGAATAGTATTTTATTCTGAAGATATATTCCACCGCCTTATATATACAAAAATCTCGGTTTACGACCCACCCACAAATACCACTAAACATCTTATTGAATCTTGCTGCGTAACCAGATATAGTAATAGCCAAAGAAAAAGAAAAGAAAAATGAATTGAAAAAAGGAAAAGTTGACGCGTTGCCATGAGAACCATTTTTGGTAACCATGGTTCCCTCAGAAAGTGCCGCAGGCCGTATACAGGGTGCTATTTTTTTTGGTTGGCGACAATGGAAGAAAGATTTATAACAGGTCGGTATTTAGCTGCTTGTTAATACTCTGCAACTGGTGTCGTTTGGCGTTAGGGTTCAACAATTCAGTGAAAAAAAGAAAAGAAAGCTCGTTGATGCAATTAAACGGGTGCGGTGTTTTCAGGACCACCTGTCATTTGGCGTTTCTTGAAACATGCAATTTCGACAGATTCCTGTAATGGATGTTGCTATTTACAGGCCCAAAAAAAACAGGAGACTGATATTTTTGGATAGGTTTTAGAGAGTAACACAACGTTTAGTTGGGACACTTCTACATGTAATCACAAGGTGAACATAAAAAAAATCCCCCCAAAGGAACGAGATGTTATTTTGTCAGAGACTTATTCAGCGCCTTGAACTTTTCCAAATAATCCTCGCTTGCGTCACATTGTCGCTTCAGAGTGTGGTCACTTGTATTTTGTAGTATGGACTCTACAATCAGACTATTTTTGACCCAGTCGTTCAATCGACTCCATGAGGAGTATTTTGATTCCTGTTCATCCAGCAGATCACGCTCGCCGTAGGGATCTAACCTCGCATCAACTGCTACCGTTTTTGCATTAGAACTTTCTGCATACTTCACGTCCAGTTCGGCTTTCAGTTCATCAGCTTGACGCTGACAGAATGTAATTGCCTTGGACCTAGCCTCCCAGTTGGGGAACAGTTCATTTTGAACGAATGTATTACAGTTCTGCAGCTTGTCGCTATTTGTCACGGTTTGTTTATTGTAGCTGTTTAGCCGCTGCTTTATTTTGTCGTCACTGATGTGACGCAGGGTCTGTAAGAAGGAATCAACAAGCGTAGACTCGATGCACACTTTTCTGGTTAATGTTATCTCCGATACTGAATTATCCCCGTTACTGAATTTCAGATTGTCATCATCAGCATCAATCAAGCCTGGTGAAGGTGCTCTTATTGTTATAGAATCTTCCCTCCCCATCGCTTCACTGTATTCACTGCTTCCTTCAGACCATTTGACATCAAGGGCTGTTCTGTACCGAAACATCGAAAAGTTGCAAAATAGTAAAAAAAATACTAAAACAAGTATCCATCCAATATAATGTACAATTCTCAGGATTGCATTAAGAGTTTTGATTTTCAATTTAAGTACATATAAAATATACAGCAATCATTAGAACCCGAAGGATCCCTTTACAAAATCTTTCCCCGTCTCTTCCATAGCGTCGTTCATGCCTTGGCCCACCGCAGAGGCGTAATCGTTAAATTGATCTTCCAGATTGTCCAGCTTTGTCTCAACTGCGCGACTAACACTTTTCATCATACCATAGGAACTGGACCTTCCTGAGTTTCTAGACGCCCTTTTATAGGGCTGCGGAGTCCCTGGTGGCTTTGAATCCTCTGATGGCTTTAATGATAAAGTACCCTTCGCAATTTCACTTTCTTTATACTTGGATGGTTCCCTTCTTGGTCCTCCCAACAGTTCATCCAATTGGTCAGTCGTACACATTATTGTGCCCCTAGCCCACTGTAAAGAGTTAACCTGCGGCCTGTACGGTATTCTCAAATGCTGATTATACAAGGAATCAACTTCCGGCTGAGTCTGATGTTGCGGAGAGTTCGGATCAATGACAGTTGAGAAGAGAACGGTTTTATATTCGCTTGTTCTTGAAAACATATCACCATTCTTTAACACTGCGGAATCCCTTGCAAACTTTGAATTGAGAGGTGTCGGAGAGTGCCCCGACATCACCTCTTTCAAGTCAGGCACAGACAATGCACGGATATCACCAGTTGCCAAAAGAACCATAATGTATGACATCAACTTCCGTTCCTTTTTTGCATTATAGGCCACAACATACGATAAACCGGAACATGCAACGGGGTATTTGAAAGACTTGGATGCTACTTTACCCTTTCCAATCTTAACTGCTCTCACGTCCGAATCGCTCGTCACTATAATGAAACCTGGTATGGCAATGCCTTTAGCTAAATCCTGCATCTTGATAACACTAGCATCACAGCTATATCCTGTTTCCTTCGCAATCGACTCTATTTTGAGAACAGGTCCCTTGTCGTTACCTTTAATAACATCCCCATACTGGACATGAAACCGCCCGGTTTGTTCAGGTAAAACTTTATTAACAATCAACTCGCCGGTATTGGTACCACATAACATTAGAATACTGGAGTACTGCTCCTCCCCGTTTTGCATAATTGCAAAACTAATGCAGGTGACGTATTGGCTTTGCTGCTTTGTTAGACTTCGAACTTGGTCCATGTAAATGATAGCGGGCCCTCTTCTATCAAGTAAAACAAGCGTACCATCCTGATATGCAATAGACAAACAAAGCCAAATATTACTGTTCTCCAAAGCAGTTACTTTCCCTTTCTTCAGATGAACAGCGGTGCTGGGCATCAAACCTTGCCTGATATTATATGGGGATCTATCTCTCACATCAATCACAGGGTCTTTGAACCCATCTAAAGAGAACCTGCTGAAATTCAGATCCAAATCACTGGTAGCGTTCTTCCTCTGTAAATCAAAGTATTGATTTACCTCATACTTGAATAGCATAACGTCCCCGTTTTCAGTCGCCGCAGCTAACTCCAAAGTATCTGGCGCGAATGAAATGTGCTCAATCGATAACTGGTCTGCCCTATTCAAAATGCGAGCTAGATTGACCTCAAAAACAGAGTTATCATCCAAATCCCCTGCCGCCCCATCCCAAACACGAACAGATCCATTTTTATGCCCTGAAAGCAATACTGTTCTTATATTCTGAACTCTTAAATCTTTTTTACCAGCCACACCTCCTTGGAGGATGCTGTCGTATTTTGTGTTTGATGAAACCATACCCAACCATAATTTGTTTGGGGCAGAGACAGCACTACACACTGTTGTTTTCGATCTTGCCCAAGACAAACTCTGAGGCAAGAGCGACGCCTTGGAGGTAATAATTCCCGAGGGAAATAACATAGTTTCGATTTCACCATCCTCTGAAAGTATCAATAAACAAGTTGGATTGTGGCCGCCCGCAAAATAAGGGGAAGATTTGGCGATTGGTATAAAATCTTTACACTGAGTTTGGCGGTCCAAGGGACATAATTTCTCTTGTTTTGGGTGTGCATAGTACTTCGCCATCGCGTCGTATGATGTTACACTATAGAGTGGTGTACCGCCCAAATCTAAGATCGTAATACCTTGGGTAGTATCATTGGGGACAGAAGGTTTAGTGGCCACAACCAAGTATGTGTACTCTGGATTCTTTTGACACACCCAAACAACTTTGTAAATCCTTGGTGCATGTGCAGTAGATTTTGGATTCTCTGAGCCATCTTGAGTTAAATGAATATTATAATCAAATAAGGTCCTCGCCTGTATCAGTTTACCAGTATTAACATCCCAAAATACCATAGAATTGTCTTCATGCACTGTTAGCATATGCAGCGAGTTTGGATGGTACAGAGACTGAATGATCTTGGGGGTTCTAGCTCTCTCCACCCCTGTTGAAAAATCCCCACCTGGTGCGTATGGTGGTAATTCATATATGAAGTGTTGGATAACCTCGCCACTGACCAAGGAATAGGTAACGGTGACTTGTTCATATGAAATTAGTATCGTGCCAATATCTCGTGGATTCCAAGATATGGAAACAACAGGTGACAGCTTATTTTTTGGGAAAAAATAACTCTTCTGCAGGTTCTCGATCTTAACGTCGGATACTTGATTTCTATCAACATCATATATCATTATTGAACCACTTTGTAACCCGAGTAGTAGCCAATCTACCGATGGATCAGTTTCTATACAAGTGATTCTGCTCGGAGAAAAGAAAGTGGCCAAAACTCTTTTGGATAAAAGGGATATAACCGTAACCGTATCTTTCGCATCAACAACAACCAAATAAATGCCCTTCACAAATTCTAAATCAATAATGGGGGCACCAGTGGTCAATGTCATTGTTACGTCTATCTGCTTTTGTCCAAACAAATGTATCTCCAGGGCATCTGTAGCAACTGCCAAAAGACTCTGCGTACAATCGTACGCCATGCAAATAATCTTCCCAGTCAATCCCGACACCGAAATTGGTCTGATATCGAATAATTTTGAATCACCTGAAGTATGGGTGCTTTTCTTAGAGGTCGGAACGGATTCGGAAGGGTTTGCATCGGAAGATTTGCTACCTGATGACTTGAAGGGGAACGAAAAAGAATGCGATTCTTCTTTTGGCTGCTCATTGCCTTTATCTCTGGACGACGTTTTGAAAGGGTTGGACACCTTTTTCAATTTATTACTTTTAAACATTCTCGATCAGTATACTATGCTTTGTTACCGTTAATAAAAGCCAGCGACTAAACTACCTGAACTAAAATAACAAAGTAACCAAAACCAGACCGTTGAGTGGTTCGTGTCCCTTATGTTTGTTCGGTTACTCGCTCATCGGGTTCTCCTTTGTACGAAAACATATGAAAATAAAATATCTCGAAAAACAAAAAAAACGACAACAATAACAAACAATCGACCAAGCCACACACTTTAAGATATGCAACCGGAACTTAATGACAGGGGTCAAACACATCCAGCCATATCGTATATTCATGTACATAAATTAAATACTTTCTGACTATGAAAATTGCTCCTTTCTAATGACTATATATTCCATATTGAAGTGAACAACCTACAGTTCAAGCTCTTCCGGCATGAAAGAAAACCCACGAAATTCTTCTTGTTGTGTTGTTGTTAGAACAGACGGTATTGGGGTTAATGTAGGTGGTGCTGATGTAAATTCTTGTTCAAAATAAGACGTGTCCTCTGCAGATTTGATCTCTGGAATGTAAGGTGGTTTAACTTTCAACTGTAGAATATCATCAAAGTTGATGTTGCGGAAAAATGGTTCTTCCATAACTTCTAAGGCATCACGAGGACCAGCACCTAAACGATGTTCCGGATCTTTAGCTAACAATCCTTGGAAAATTTGAACAATGTCACCTGCCATGTCGATTGGATATAACGGTTCATCCGTGAGAATAGCGTTAAATACCTCATCCTCATCATCACCTGAAAATGGTGATTGACATAGCAACATTTGATATAACAGAACACCAAACGCCCACCAATCAACAGCTCTGCTGTACTCTTGGTCTTTCAAAATTTCAGGTGCCATGAATTCAGGTGTACCGCAAAAAGTAGATGTTTTGTTACCGTACCACATTTCATCCTTGCACAAACCGTAATCTGCAATCTTGATATGTCCTTCAGAGGTCAATAAAATATTTTCCAGTTTCAAATCACGATAAATGACACCGTTGCTATGGAAGAATTTAAGAGCTAGTAAAACCTCTGCAGCGTAGAATTTTGCTCTCCTTACAGACAGCCTCTGATTCTGCACATGCCACATCAAGTCACCGCCTCCAATAAATTCCATCGCGAAATAAATACGATTTTCTGTTTGAAACGAACAGAATAGGTTCGTCAAAAATGGATGCCTCGTCTCCGTTGCCAGCAAAAACACCTTTTTCTCTGCACGTGCACTTTCTATATCGTGATTCTGGATAATATTATCCTTCTTCAACACCTTAATGGCACACAAACTACCGGTGTTCTTCGACTTCGATAAAATAACTTTACCAAAATTACCCTTACCCAAAACCTTCAGTAAGATAAAATTGTCCAAAGAAACTTTCCGGCGTTTGCTCTGTCTCTTTTTATGCTTTGGCGAACTATATGACTTTTGGGGAGACGAATGTTCAAGTAATGGCGCAGCTATATCTGGCAAGTTTTCTCCAGCATTTTTTTCGGAGGTGACAAAGTTTTTTGCAATTTGTTGCTGCTCCATTTGGAATGTTTCGTTATTCATTTCGCGGAATGGGTTGGATGCAGTGGTATCAACCGTATGTTCATGTTCATCTTCCATATAGTCAGCATCCTGTTGCACATACCTTTCCGTTGGCTGTATAGCAACTGGCCCATCAAATTCCCTTGTATAGTCTTTATAATCTTGTTCTCGTTGCACTTCAATTTCTTTTTCCATTCTAATGCGCTTTTCTTCCCAAATGTCATCTTCTCCCTGATACCCAAAATCCCTGTCGTTTTGAACATTGAATCGTTCCAAGTTATCGTAGTTTGCCTGAGGAACATCTACGCCTGAGTCAATTCTTGCCATTGGATCTAGTGTCCTAGTTGTGTTACTTCTTACAGGTGACTCCTTTTCTTTTGCCACATTGCTTGTGAAGTTCAAATATGGGTCATTCCGCTCAACATAATTATTAACTCTATCACTGGTCTCATCGTGCAGATTGTTCGGTGTATCATTCTTTACCGAATATGTACTCTGCCTCTGATTAACCATATCTTCATGATATTCTTCAGATTTTGTAGCACTTTGCTGAGAAATAAGAGAAATCCTCTTGCCTTCATTTTTGTCAGCCATCTTTGGATGAGAAACTGCAGTGATGGATGATGATGCATTAACAGAGGGGGGGACTCTTCTTCTCTTCTCCTGATTACGTTGAGTGTCTTGGATCGTCTTCAAGATTTTATTCGCCATTTCCATCGACATGCCACAGAAATCTGGTACCAAATGGGCACATTGAGCGTGACACATCACACCACACTCAGAACATTTACGAACCTTTGTTTTCCCCCAAGGCAGGATATAGCCACAGTGACAACACCACTTTGTACCACGATTAGCAGCAGGTAAAAACCTATGTGGAATGCGATGGTTCAATTTAGCCTCGTCCGAGTCTTCATCATGCGATGTTTTTGCAATACATTTAGTAACAATATTCGTGTAGCACTTCTTGTGGCATAGGAACTTACAGTCCTGACATTGGAAACCGGTGTATCGCAGAAATTCTCCACAGTAGGCACAGCACATAATATTATAAAAGGATTTTTGAACAAAATGATGCCCATGTTGCTCAAAGACTTCCTCATTTCTGTCAATGATTGCACCGTGACGATGCAAACCACCCATTAAATTTTTTCTTGGTTGTTGGGATGTCTTATGGAATCCTAGTGTTAGGAGAATTTGACCTGCAGGTTCTAAAATAAACCATTGATTTGTTGTCACTCGATCAGGAGAATTGTAGGCCGTTTCAGAAGCTGAGTGCTCGGTTAAGGTGCTTCCGGTTGACATAGCTTTCAGTGCATTGGACGAAGTGTCCGCAGTGCCAACCTCTCTCCCAGGTACACGACTGCCACTGACATCTTGGGCGCTTACCCAACCTTGCTGCTCGTTCGTCTGATTAGCCTTCTTCTTACGGATGGCTTCTGCAATATCTGATAACAAGAGCCACATAACTGCAACAGGTGTCATCATTTCGTTTACTTTATCATAGACAGTAATTTCGACTTCATTGCCTTTCCCCACGGTGATCTGAAATTCTTCACTCCATCTGTCATTTCTCGACGGCTTAGATCTTGCCTTCACTGTGTCATCAATCTTTATAGTAATGTAACTTTCAGGTGTTCTGGCAAACATGGGAGACTGAATGTGATCTACATCTCGAATTGCAGTCAGACCGATAGTCAGAACACCGGTTAGCTGTTTCCTTCTAAACTTTGGCTGGCTTATATCCATCTCCTCGCTGTCATGGTGCTTGTACTGATCCAAATCGACATTGATCGCCTTATACTTCTTTAAGGCCTTCTTTAGCAATAGAATACGTTGTTTCGACTCAAAAGCACCACCTTCAGCCGCTGAACTACTCCTTTGGTCTCCATCAATTTGGTATAGCTTCGTCAACTTGTTGTTTGCTTCTTGATATTGTTTTTCCACCTGGAGTTTCAATGCTAATTGTTGCAACATATACTGTATACGTTGAGACAAAGACGGACAATCATACTTTACCAAATCCAGCCTTGAAAAAACGTGCTCGTTAGGAGAGATGGTTGACAAGTACCCATAGCCCTTCTCGGCGACGTCTTTCTTTCTTTGCAATGCTGATTCCTCCTCTTTACTAATCTCTTCATCGTTTTTCGTCTTGCTACTCTCTAAACGTAGCTTGCTCAGTGTTTCTTGTAGATAATCGATGTTTTGTCTAGCTTCTCTTATATTGGTGTTACATTTTTGAATGACCATGACATTATTGGTTTTTTTCTTCATGTTGGTGGCACCCTGGATGATGTTTTGCTCTACAGCAATTTTTCTGCTAATATCTTTTTCTACTACTGATAGCTCCATGATGATCAAAAAAATGTTATTTCCGTTTTTATGCCTGTTTGTTGACTTTTATACCTCTATCAATGATCCAGTTGAAATATAACTGAAAGATGTAGGAAAAAAAAGTACTCGTTCCTTCTAACTCAACTACTGATATATGCTATGGTAAACGTACAGTGATTATGGATAACAAAAAGGATACGTGATTTAGATCAATCCTTTTTTTATTTTAATTAAAGCTGGTACAACAGAATAACTTCCCCTCGATAACTGCTGTTCTTATATATTGTACTTTGCACAATCCACAAAGACAATGTTCCAAATTGAACTTGATATCAGAGGGGTCTGAGAAGAGGGCGAACAACTGTTTTACAGCGCGGATCAACCTCGCAACGAGTCTGAAACTTTTCAAGGTAGAAATATCGATCTTTTCAATTTTACAGTTTCAGTCGGTAAAAAATCTGGAAAAGAACAACAAAATCGAGAAAAATTGAGAGCGGAAAAGGGAGAAGAGCGGGTAACAACAGATTCCGGGGCCGGGTATGTACTGTCTACGCCTATGGACCCCACTTCCCACACCAGTAGGTGGCAGCGACCATGGCGCCCCCCATGGGTTGCCATGGTCTGAAGAGTAGCGGATGAGACAATCAAATGACTAGACTCCTTTTCTAGTTTTTTATAGATTTAACTAGTATTTCGTGCACTGACAATCGCATCCTTGAGTAGGACATACACTGTGTTTGGCAAACCACTCTTCTGCATGGCCAGCGTGCATACCATGGTTGCATGAAAGACAGAAACTGAACCACTCGTTTAGCCGAAACTGCTTTCTCCTCAGGTTCTTTTTGTAGAATGTTAATTGAGACGATCTAGAGATTATGTCGGTTCTTTGGTCGCCGTCTTCCCTGTAAGTCGTATCAGTTGGCTCTTCTCTACTGCCGTTGCCAAGATCTGCACTCTCAGGGACATCTTTGTAATCCACAGACCTGATCCCATTTATGGCAAAAGGTAAACTGGAGGTTCCTAAAGGCATCAGGCAGATAGCACACCTTGGAAATGATGTACCACAATGTGGGCATGAATATCTATGAGGCTCCACTTCTTGTGCTTGCCCAGAGTCTGTCAGATTATCTATTTTCTTCATCGCTGGACCGTTCAAGGCATTGCCTGCAAGGTTCATTCGAGTGCTGATCGGCTTGTTTATGTTCTTTTTACAGTTGACACACTGGATATACAGTTGTCTGGGTTTGACTGTCGTGGTTACTTCACCCGAGCTCGTTGTGGATAACTTGGTTCTCAATACGTCAAATTTGGCTCTCTTTGAAAATAGCCCCCATGAATTCAACATCTTTCGGTATGCAAAAACCCACTCATCAACACGGTCGTCTTTAAAGTACCTAGGTGATCCAAATAGTGAAATCAGTGCTGCAGATTGCACGTCGCTAGTTTTGTTGACATAGGATTGCAACAGGTCTATACCGCTCGGTGTGATACCGGTTAAAATTAGCCCCTCTAATTCACCATTAGCAATAACTGTTGAAGAGGTTCTGTCGAGAAATCTTGTCAGGTCAGCATCATTTAGAAACCGTAATGCAACACCTAGCCGCTCCCGCAACGAGATAGCAGGTTCATATAGGATGTCCCACCAGTCGTTATCAGCTATGAACGCAAAGATAACCCTCAAATAAGGGTCATCCAGCTCAGATGCCATTTTCCTACATTGGTTTCTCCAAGAATTGTTTTCTGGACGATCCTTATACGCCACATAACCGGCTATAGCTGTTGCAATTAACCTCAACCTCTCCTTTTTAGCAGAACCCAGTATTTCTACCGCTTTAGGAATATCGCCAAAGAGACAGCCCAAGCTGCTGCCTTTTCGTAATGCCCATTTTTTTATGATGATATTGTATTTCTCCTCGTAATCAGTAGATGATAAATCCCAACCAGAGATGATGAGGCATAGGTTACGCTGAACATTCTTTGGGGAATCTGGAAAGTCGTAAACTGAGGATCTATGACTCATTCCCGGTTTTCTTTTTTCTTCTTGGTCTTGATGTATTTTTTCCATCTCTTTGTTCAGTTGTTTGTCTGTCAACATAATATCATGTGAGCACCGGTTTTGGTTAGAGAGTCCCGCTAACCCATTCCAGATCCCGATTATTCCTTCATATCCTAGATCTAAATCACCAGATACCATGGTTCCATCTTCTACTGATGCCTTGGCAATGGCCAACCAACGCCACGTGTTTCTAATGTATGTGTTGTTTTGCAAGGCCTTTGATTGATCGATCAATTCGACGGTAGCCATGGGATCTAACCCATATCCAAGCATTGCTCTAAGACGCATGATCACACTTATATCCTTTTGGAGAAGCCGCTTAGGTTTCCAATAGATTTGGTAGTCCTCATCTTCTGTTAGGTTACGTGACCCACGGTCGCTCGAATTGGCTACACTGCTGTGTTCCAAGTCATCATCATATTCGCCTCCATTCTCGTAAAGATGGTCTGAAGAGCCATCATTTGAAGGGAGACTCTTAATTGAGGGGACGTACTCCTCACCGATACCGAGATCTTCAAACGAAAGTGTTTTCAATGCAGTGTTAACGTTGTGCAAGTTTGCTATCTTTTCAGTTTCCGCAACTTTGATCTCGTCAATCACTGACGATTCATAGTTTGATAATAAGAGACAGTTACTGAGGTTGAACGCCGTCTTTGAATAACTTTGTAGCATTGGTATTCTGTAAACTGTACCAGACTGCCGCATACAAATGACACTAGTTTTGTGATCTCCCTTTGGTATATAATCAAAGGTGGCCACCCTGTCGAAGGTTGTTGCTATGTCGTGGACTGTTGAAACAAACAAGTTTTCCAGCTGGTCGCCATTTTCGGCAGACTCTACGCTTGAACCCAGTCTCCATCTTTTTATAGTGTCACCTCTGTGTAAAGTTGCGAATTCACGGTTCTGCACAGATGACCATCGGAAACATGAGTTCATGTACTTCCTTGAGGCGGCACCGGCACCAACCAGCTTGTCAAATGTCAATAAAGGTTGTGCCAGGTTCAGATCGCCGGCGTTTACTTTTCCGGACAATTTTCTCCTGTCCCATATGGCCAAAGTCCCATCATCACCGTAACTGCTAAATTGCCAGTCGTTGAACGGGTTCAGTTTGATGTCATATGACAATCTTGTTGGGTGTTGATAAACAGGTGTTTTCACTCTCAAATCCACTTCCTTAATGAACTTTGTACTGGCCACTAACAAGCTGATATCGTTCAAGAACTGTAGCGACACGAGAGACTCATTCACGCAGTATTCAAAGGACAGGTTTACGAAGTCCTCACCTTGCTTTTGATAGTTGATATCCCAAACCTGCAAGGATGCGTCCTGGCGATGCTTATCTAGCCCCATGGCTACGAGTCCCACGTTGTTGATGCTGACGGCGTTGATGCATCGGCGTTGTTTAGGTCTCACGACGAGTTGAGTTCTACCGCCAAGGACATCGACTATTTTGACAAAACCATCCTTCTCACCGACCCCCACAATACCGGGTTGGCTCTCTGAATAGTCAAGACACGTAATGTTTGTGAAGTCCTTCAATGTGTTCAATTTCGTGATAGACTCGTCCGCTTCGTCGAACGGGTCGACTTTGAAGTGTGTCACTTCATCCCTGGTCGGGTTCACAGAGAGATAGTCCAATTGCGTATCCTGGGACCATGTCGTTACCTTCTTAATCAGACCCATGCTTTCATCCGCGTTCTGGTCAAATCTTGTAGCTCGTATCGGCTACCTTTAACAAAACTCATCAGTATCATCTTAAAATATATTTCAATTACAATAGATTTGTAGCAGAGACACAACAGTGTAACATACCTAAAGCACAGTGCAACTCACCCTCATCAAAACATCTGTGGTACATCCACAATGTCTTCACGATGGAGTGTTCCGTGTACAGAACCAAATATGTAAGACTTGGAAGCACCGTAAATATGTCTATGGCGGCATATGGGGCCGCGAACTGAACTTGTTCTTGTTATGTAGTCTATGAATTGAATTCTAGCAGGTAGTCCGCCGCGTTGGCGTCACCATGACTGTTGTCCATGTTAAACCCGCCAAACATCAGTTTTGCGTTGTCCTCCGCCTCTGCAATGTTCCCTGACAGGTATTGTTTCAAATCGTCCGAGATCCCCTGCGGACCGTCCTCGAACTCGTCCCCGACACTAGGTTTATACCTTGTGTCTATTATCCTCTCCCCGGAGACGTTCTGCGAGGTGATCGTTTCTGAGGATTGTACGGGCTTCATCTCATGCCCATTGTTCGCATCCTGTTTACCAACCGCGTCTATGTGCAACCCGCCCATCTTTTCCTCGAGTTGGTTAAGTTTGTATTTGAGCTGTATCTTTCTTTTCTCCTGTGCGGCCAACACCTGTTGGAGAAAGCTAATGTACTCTACCGTTTTGTTCAATATAATGCCCTTGTTCGGTTTCACTTGTTTCCCCGTAGAGTCAAAGCAAAGCAGTGATGGCGGAACCAAATTCCCCAGCTCTCCTATCTTAGTCTTGATCAGTTCTCTTCTTCTGCGCTCGACCGCGTTGTGGAAGTCTCTCTTCCGCCGCAGTTTCTCCTCCGTGGATAGATGCGTCAATGATTTGGGCACGCTGGTACTCAGTTTATCCCCGTTCACTGCTAGGGACGCGTGTCTGGATTTCGGCGTCGCTGGACTGTTCAGGAAGTTAGGCTGCCTCAGCGACTGCGAAAGATAGTTCCCGGCCCGTATCGAGTTGGAGGGGGACCTCAGGGACTCCAGTTGCTGCGGGTTGAAGGAGAATGAGGACGGTGTCATGATGTCCGAGTGGACCGAAGAACTCAGGGATGAGCTCAAGTCGTCTGTGTAGTTGAACATTGCGTCGTCTGCCCCATGACTGAACAGCATGTCTACGGGCAAGGGCTCGTTGAACGTTGTCGCGTGGGTATCCAGACTGCCACTCGGCCAGGGCTCTGATATCGAGTTGTGTTGTGTAGTGTTCGCTGTGGTATTAAATGTATCCTCAATCTGCGTGGGTTGGTTGTCACCACCATGAAGTTGCTGCGACTGTCTCGTCTGATACTGCTGCACACTGTCCAGACGAGACGCTGTGAACATGTCGTCCAAAAAGGAGGTTGGCTGCTCTATTATTTGTGGTGCGGAATTCGCCATAGCAGGCGGTCTACCATCCCAGTTTGAAGTACTACTCTTGTTATGGGCATGATTATTATTATTATTACTAGTAGTGGTATTATTGTTATACAGCATGCTTTCATGCTGTTGAGCGGGAGTGCTTGGGTATATACTGCCGCGACTCATACCGGTTTCATTGTCAACCAGCGAAGCACTAGCCGTATTCTGTGGGGAAACGTCCAAAAGACCGCTCTGGCCAGCCCCATCCTCCAACTTCATATGTGCCATAAACTGACCACCAGAACTACCAGCATTGCTGTTCAAACTGTCGTTCGAAGGTTGGAAGGCGTGAATATTATTGTGTACAAACTCGTCGAGGAGTCTGTGATTTTCCTCGATGTTATTATGCATGTTCATGGGGATACTGCACTGCACTTCAGGGGAAAAAGTGTCAAAGCGGCTACCAAAATAAGAATACCGAGTGCAGTGAAGTGGGTGGGAAAATACCTAAAGCAGAAGTGCAAGTGTACCAGATGCAGAGCAGCCTCCAAGCTGACGATGAGAGTCCGAATACAGTCGCAAAAGAAGAAGCAAACAGTTCAAATAAAATAAAATTGAACAAAATACGAAAAAAGAAGAAGTACGAGTCATTTCTACGTTGGACAAGACGTTTGTACCAGCGAGAAGTACACATTAATTAGACGTGTGCACGTAAAATGTATACGTACGTACGTATGTGATAGATGCAGATGGCAAAGAAACGGAACTTTTCTGAGACATAAGAAACATGCACATATAATCTGTGAGTCACTGACACAGTTCTCGAGACGTGTGCTCATCGCGTGCCCTGTTTGTGGGGGACACAGATCTACGTTCTTTGTCTACACATCGGGGAAAGTACAACAACAGCAGAGGGGTGAAGACAGCAACAGACTCGCCTACACCCTTCGAGGGCAGCAACCAAAAATATATTTTAATGCTTGATTTTTAAGTACTTTGCACTTACTGTGCCCTCTCCCCCTCTTAATCTCTAACCCGTCTCAGCTTATATACAAGTCTATCGTAACTCTGATAGTGGACGAAGGTTCCTCTTGGTTCTTAATTTGTGCAATACATTACAATGTCCGGGAGCACAGACTCACAACTCAACCAGCTGCGGGACTCGCTCGGGCGGTGGAACCAGCAGCGGTCCGAGAACTCGACCTCGGCAAACGAGGGTGCCAAGACGCTGTTTGCGTCGTGGGCGGAGTCCCTGAACGGCGCGGCCAACGATGTGTACCAGAGGCTCCCCATGACGAGGCAGGACCTTACAGAGGACCAGGAACCCAGCTGGTTTCAACTGTCCCGGTGGGAGCGGCTGTTACTCTTTGTGTGCTTCGTGCTCGGGTCCGTCGCGTGCTTCACACTCTGCTTCTTTCTGTTCCCAGTGCTCGCAGTCAAGCCGCGCAAGTTTGCACTGTTATGGACAATGGGGTCCCTGCTGTTTGTTCTCGCGTTTGGTGTCATGATGGGGCCATTGGCGTACTTGAAACACATCACGTCCAGGGAACGCCTGCCCTTCTCCCTCTTCTTCTTCGCAAGCTGTCTCTCGACGCTGTACTGCGCAGCATTCATAAAGAGCACAGTGCTCACACTCGTCTGTGCTGTCGCAGAACTCATCGCAGTCCTGTACTACTCGATATCGTACTTCCCGATGGGCGCCACCGGGTTGAGAATGCTGAGCACAGTAGGCGTCAACACGGCAAGAGGTGCATTACGTATTTGAAAGGAAGGGAAGGAAGACAAGAGCAAGCATATATAATCGTGTGTACATGTCTAATCGAATTGTCCATGTGCAACACGTATTTACTCAACAACAGGTAACGAAATCTGATGATAAAGTTGACACCTTCAAAAAAGGAACATTTGGGGGAAGTGAGATATTCTAGTGGTCCAAAATGCGCATACCTATAGGTATATAAATGTAGATATATCTATCCATCCAAGAGAAATAAAGAATGAAACGACTGGGTGGGATGCAATCTACTGGTTGCTATCCCTCTTTATAACCTCGTTGTAGTTTGGCGGCTGGTGTGTTGGTTTTGCAGGAGTGCTGTTTGGTGAACTCATCGTGAAATCTTTCTTGAAGATAGGCGACCCTGAAGACGACAAAACGTTGTCCAAATTGTTGAACCGACCTTCACTCTCTGGATGGTTCCTATTCGTAGGGTTCCCGACGGTCCCCATCATCGGAGTGTCAAAATTCGTGCTTGCTGCGCCACCGGTACCTGTTCCCGAGGGCAGTAGTTGAGCTCCCTCACCAGACGGCCCGCTTATGGAAGTAGCCCTTGAGAGGTTCAGCTGTTGGATCGATAACGTGTCCGGGTCGTACACAGATGGGAAAGCAGGGGACCCAATGGGCGACATGAGCGGTGAGTTGGGGACAGATATCGCCTCCTCAAACGTCGGCGGCGGCAGCACGTTGCTCACGTCGACAGGTCTTCCCTCAATGTCTGTAGTGGCCATGCGGTACGTTGGAAGCTCCATGTTCCCACTGTTGCAGATCTCAGACACGAGGAAGATCGGGGTATCGATTAGCACTTCGTAGTGCCGCAACCGTGCTGGGTCATCTGGGTCAGGTTTGCTGATACGGAGCATGATCTCCAGTTTATGGCGCGCGTGGATGTTACTGAAGTGTAAACTGTCCAGATAGAGACCGCGCTTGGGCTCGTTCAACTTCGTGTGGTATTTGACGTCGACTCCCGAATTTGTCCTCAATTTTGTAACGTGGAACCTTTTATCGTACACTTTCTCTTGTCTTTCAGTGTCCTTAGTCGTTCCGTGGTGTCCAGAAAGAAAGCCGATGACACTAGGCTTATGCGAGTTTGATGCACCCTTGGGTGGTAGGTTCTCCGGGTTCGGTACCATGAGAAACGAGTCGATACCGTAAGGAGGAATGATTCTTGCCTGTTTGCGATCCAAGTTCTCAAAACGGGGGAACTTTAACACAGTTTCAATGTTGAGTGGTTCCGTGATCCCGATCACGTCCTTTTCGTCCTCCTTCTTCGGTGTATCCTGCCCAGAATCCTGGAATGTGCTGTACGAGATCAGGTTGTTCCCCGATGAGTTCTCAACGATCTCCTCCCTCAACGCGCGACACCCTTTGTCCTTGGTCCGGATCTCCAAGAGGGGCAAATTACGCTCCTTGCGCCGCTTGGACTGAAAGTCCAAGTAGTACGGATTGTACGGGTCCTTAGCCACTGGATCCACCTGATCGTATTCGTACTTCAGGTCCTTGCTCACGAAAGTGATCTTCTCGTTGATGCTCACGCGGACACGCTTGATGCACAGGTTTTTCTCCAGCGGCGCCAGCTTGATCTTGATGGGCACCTCGCTCCCGAGCGAGACGTATTTCTGCGCGAACGATATCTCGTAGGACAGCGAGTCCGCCCATACTCTGTTGATGTATATTGGTTTATTCGCTGTGGATATTGAGATCTGCGGTGGTGTCCTTACGACTCTTATTGGGTATTCTCCAAAAACTTGACTTGTTGTACTAGTGTTGGCGGTTTTGTCCGGAGAGGCAATGTGTAAAGTGTGCTTCATCTTTTTCAGGATGGACGACCTCCGCGACTTTCTGTACCCTACTTGTTCCAGTTCCGTGTCCCTTAGGGACACAGTTGACCCGCCAGACGCGAGGGACACCGTGCTTGCGGATTGTGAGATGGCCGCCCCCGCAGCGTTGATGTTATTTCGCTGCACGGAATGGTTAGCGCCGTCCACGACGTCGTCTAGGATTCTAGTCCCCACTTTCAGTCTGTAACTGACTCGTGCTGATGGGTAGTACAGGGACTCTGGCAGGTGATTTGAGAACACGATGGGTAAGATGAACACGTAGTCCCCCGGTTGGAACACGTTTGTTGCGGTGACTTTCCCCGTCTCTTGTATATTTTTGAAGAATTCATGCCTGGTCGTCTTCTTATCCAGGTAGGGAACCTCTGTTGAAGTAGCACTCTTTAGTACTTGCATTGGGGTCATTACGTTATTGTTTTCGACGATCTGCTCCTTGTCCGAGATGTTGGAAGGAATGTATAAGTTACAGTTCGACCTGTTCAGCGACCACTTCAGCGCGGATCCGTTGTAAAACTCCTCGTCGAGGTTCTTCCCCGGCGGCACCCCTCCATTCCAAAACACTTTCACCCTCGAGTGCAGTTGCACGTGAATCGCGGACAGTTTCGTCGGTGTGGCAAGGGACACTATCACTGCCACGTTATACGCTGCCATGGATCCATCCATTTCGACGTCTGGGGCGGATGACGCTGAGGTGTCATCCCCTGTACCAGTGTCCGTTGTACCTGGCCTCCGCCGCTGATGTTGGGAACCCGTTGGATAAACCGCTGCTGCGTCTTGGTTCTCCCCGAGCGCGGGTTGACGAGCCGCCCTTCCCGCGGAGACATCCTCCAAGACAAAATCTGCCTCCTCGTCCCCCTCGTCCCCTAGCCCATTAAGCCGCATCATGTACTCATCGTCATTGGAGGACATTGTGGGCAAGAACACGTAGTTCCCCGTAGTTGCAATGGCGATCTTCACTGGCCGCACGTGGTCCCTCCTGTCCGCGACGGTCCTTGGTGGCAGAAACCCTCTACTGGTCAAGAACTCCCTGAGAAACGCCCTATTATTTGGCGGTGTGACCCGCTGTCTCGTCACTGGTTGTGTATTCAAATCCTCGGAGACACCATCTGACATGATAGCCTCCTCGTTGTCGTCCAGATCCTCATCGGACAAACTCTCTATATCTGACACGTACTCCGGCGTGACAGCCCTCCCAGAGACGGGCGATCTACCAGCACTCTGCTCCGTAGCGTGTCTTGGTGGATGCCTCGTCTTCTTCCCACTGGCGACCCCTCTCCCGGCATTAGACCCGTTCAATTTCCCAGTGTCTCTCGGCACAGACGTCGTACTGTGTCTCCTCGCCGACTGTGGCTGTGGCTGCCCGTTGCTCCCCAACAGGGACGACAGCGCACTCTTGATGGTGGAAGACCTCCTCCTTTCAAACATGTTTCTTGGTACCCTTACCCTTTACCTCGTGGTATCGCTTCGAGAGCGGACTTCCTTCCTGATTACGAGCAACAGTGACTGTTGAACTACAGAACAGTATACACACACACGACACACACACGCACAAACCAGCTAGCAGAGCACGGAACTAGTAGGCAGACCGCTGTATCGCCAAGTTACGCCAAGATAATAACAGCAGGACCGGGAGCCCCAAATTATTCAAAGTGCTAATGACTATCCGGTGAGAGCGCGGTGTGCTGTGGTGTGTGGGTCTACTCGCGCCAAAGACGGCTGTGCGACGGCCAAGGCCCGGTATCTCGAGGCAGCGTTCAGTGTGCGGTGGTACTATACGGTGGCACAGTACACGGCGGGTGTGTGTCCACCCTGCCGCTGCTGCCCGGACCGCCCCCACGCTAACCCCACGCCCCCACGAAATCGCCCCCCACGCCAACCCACAGCTTACCCCGCCCACAACATCCACACCCACACACCCGCAAATCCGTACAACGTGACACCAATTGTCACATCACGCCACACGGCGCCCGCCCGCCGCCTCTCTGTCTTTTCCTCGCCGCTGATTGGCCAGCCGCCCAGCCGTCGAATTAACAGCCGCCAAAAAAAGCACCCACACAGAGAAAAAAACTACACTGTGAGAGAAACCGCACACACAGACACACACACACACACTGTAGAACAGCTCCCCCGGGCTTCTCTGTCCTCTCTGTTTTAAATACAATCTTGTTTCTTGTTATATTAAAAACAGGTTTTCGTATTTGGGGGCACCTCTCCTCACTCCCACTCCCGCTTCTTCAGCATCGTTCTGTGTCCAGTCGTCTTCTACAGCAGAGAAGTGGAACGCAACTAAGTCTGCAAGTTTTTTCAACGAGAGATGCTATCCAATCGTGCCGTTGCATTGCGCTCGCTTTCGAGAGCAGCGCTCGCCTGTACTGCCAGAACAGCAGCCCCCAAGTCCGTCGCGCCCTCGTGTGTCGCGTTCAAGAGGTTTGCCTCGACCACAAAGGCCCAGCCCACCGAGGTCTCCTCTATCCTGGAGGAGCGGATCAGGGGGGTCACTGACCAGACCGCTTTGAATGAGACCGGGAGAGTGCTTGCCGTCGGGGATGGTATCGCTAGAGTGTACGGCTTGAATAACATCCAGGCGGAAGAGCTGGTGGAGTTCTCGTCTGGTGTGAAGGGGATGGCTTTGAATTTGGAGCCTGATCAAGTGGGTATTGTGCTGTTCGGGTCGGATAGACTCGTTAAGGAGGGGGAGATCGTTAAGAGGACCGGGAAGATCGTGGATGTCCCCGTGGGTCCCGCCCTGTTGGGGAGAGTCGTGGACGCTCTAGGGAACCCAATTGACGGGAAGGGCCCCATCAAGGCGGAGAAGTACTCGAGAGCGCAAGTGAAGGCTCCTGGGATCTTGCCCAGAAGGTCCGTTCATGAACCAGTGCAGACTGGGTTGAAGGCCGTCGACGCTTTGGTCCCCATTGGGAGAGGCCAGAGAGAACTGATCATTGGGGATCGTCAGACGGGGAAGACCGCTGTTGCGCTAGACACCATCTTGAACCAGAAGAGATGGAACGATGGGAAGGATGAGTCCAAGAAGTTGTACTGTGTCTACGTTGCCATTGGGCAGAAGAGATCCACAGTCGCCCAATTGGTTCAGACTTTGGAACAACACGACGCTTTGAAGTACTCGATTATCGTCGCGGCTACTGCCTCAGAGGCTGCCCCGTTGCAGTACTTGGCCCCCTTCACCGCTGCATCCATCGGTGAGTGGTTTAGAGACAACGGGAAACACGCGCTGATTGTGTACGACGATTTGTCCAAACAGGCCGTCGCGTACCGTCAATTGTCACTGTTGTTGAGACGTCCACCGGGGCGTGAGGCGTACCCAGGTGATGTTTTCTACCTACATTCAAGACTGCTAGAGAGAGCAGCTAAGATGTCTGAGAAGGAAGGTGGTGGCTCCCTGACCGCTTTACCAGTGATCGAAACTCAAGGTGGTGATGTCTCCGCTTATATCCCAACTAACGTCATCTCCATCACAGATGGGCAAATCTTCTTGGAGGCAGAACTGTTCTACAAGGGTATTAGACCAGCCATCAATGTCGGTCTATCCGTGTCCCGTGTTGGGTCCGCAGCTCAAGTGAAGGCTTTGAAACAAGTCGCAGGGTCCTTGAAACTGTTCTTGGCTCAATACAGAGAAGTGGCCGCGTTCGCCCAATTCGGTTCAGACTTGGACGCCTCCACGAAACAGACTCTGACAAGAGGTGAGAGACTGACCCAGCTGTTGAAGCAGAGCCAGTACCGCCCACTGTCCGCAGAGGAACAGGTGCCTCTGATTTACGCAGGTGTCAACGGGTACCTCGACAACGTCGACCTTTCGAGAATGGCAGAGTTCGAGACCTCCTTCCTGGCCTACTTGAAGTCAAACCACGAACAGATCCTCACAGGGATCAGGGATACAGGTGAGTTGACCAAAGACCTGATGGCAGCTTTGAAATCCGCTACTGAGTCCTTCGTCGCCACTTTCTGATCAGGCCTACAAAAGAAACCACCCACCACCATTTTTTGTTGCTTGCGATCCGCTTATTCACTCGTCGTCCGATCAACCGTATATATACATTATGTGAGCCAAGGCGCACCATAATTTCCTTCTGGTGAACTCTTGGATCGTCTAAAGCAACGATATCTTTTTTATATTCAACCCTTCCAAAAGAAATATCTTCAAATTCTACTACTACTACTACTACTACTACTACTACCCAAAAAAATAAATAGACAAATCAATTCATATCTGTATACATACTGTACGTGAAGCTCATCGGGACAACATATCCCAGGCCCTCCCCCCAATGACAAGCATACACACACACCTCGATGAGAACATCGGGGACGACCTGTTTGCGAACAAGTCCACCATGATGGCGAACTTCGAGGAGTGGATCAGGATGGCCACGGACAACAAAATCAACTCTCGGAACAGTTGGAACTTCGCGCTCATCGACTACTTCTACGACCTCAATGTGCTCAGGGACAACGAGAACAACATCAACTTCCAGAGGGCCAGCGCGACACTCGACGGGTGCATCAAGATATACTCCTCCCGGGTCGACTCCGTGAGCAACGAGACGGGGAAGTTGCTCAGCGGGTTGGCGCAACGAAGGGCACACGCGGGGAAGAAAACGGCCGGTGCAGAGGGCGAAGGGGACGGTGGTGATGAGGAAGAGGGGAGCGATGCAGAGGACAGTGTGGTAATCGACGCGGCTACTGGATTGCCCGTTGCTAAAAATGCGGACGCTACGCACGGCGCGAACAGGAGGAATTATAATAGGACATTGGAGACTACGTTGGTCGAGTTTGACCAGATCAAGATGAACCAATTGGACCAGGAACTGAATATAGACCCTTTGTTCAAGAAAGCCCTTGTGGATTTTGATGAAGGTGGAGCGAAAAGTTTGTTATTGAACACGTTGAACATCGACAAAAATGGCCGAGTGATCTTCGATGCTTCGATCAAAGATACAGAAAATGGAACTGGGAATGAGCTAGATGTGAACGATGAGTCCCGGCAGGCCGAGGACGACGAGGCAGACGACCCACTGGAACACTCAAATATCCCTGATACCTCCCACGATTTGTCAACAGCTTCGAGAAACTTGTCCACACTAATACAATCCGACGATAAAGATACCACTTTTGTAGCAGAGGATGAGATTTTGGCGCTCGGGTTAGACTACATTGAATTCGGGGATATTGCACAGTGTGAAGTATCGACTTTACTGCCCCAGCTACGGTCTGCGATAGATGACGTCCAAATGGAGAAAACTTTTATCAATAGCGTCAACGTCAAGGCTGACAACTTCCTCACAGAGCAGGATATGAAGGATGTCACTACAGAGGCAGATGCTGGTGGATTAAATGAGGATGACATTCCAGGACTGCCATACACTGGAAATGGCGATGGCGATGAGAGCGACGAGGGAAGCAGGCAGAATAATTCAGCTGCAGGAAACTTCGATGATGTGGGAGGGGTTGATGATGAAGAAGCCAATGGACTGGCAAACGAAACTGGCAATTATACAAACGGTGAAATGTTTGAAAAGGACCTTATGGCATATTTTGACCAAACTTTGAATTCGAATTGGAGAGGCCGGGAACATTGGAAAGTACGCAACATAAAGAAAACGTTACTGAAGGAAAGTGATGATGCAGGTGGCAAAACTAATAGAGTACAAACTGCAAGTACAAATAACTCTGACACCACCTCAGAGACTTCAAATGACAAACTTAATGAGAAAAAGAGTAGTAACAAAAAACAACAAGAAATTTTAGACTTTTTCCATTTCGATGATAATTTGGAAGATACAGTGTTTGAAGTGAAAAAGGGCAAGAATACAATAGAGCTTGCCCAAAAACTCCGAATCAATGAAAATCACTATCTGTTACCGGATGATTACCATTTTTCTAGCGATAAAATCACCAAACTGTTCATCAAACCAGAACAAACTATGAGTGTTTTTAATCACAAACGGTTTAAACGCAGTGATCGAAAATTTGACTCAAGCAATTTTGGTAATGACTCCTCGCAACCAACCAATAACTCTAATGTTCCTGAAATAGCCGACGAGGAATTTTGGGCGGATAATTACGATATGAAAAAGCAACAGGATAAGGTATCTGCAGAGGAGGGTACTGATATCAGAGGAATGCAAGTTGAAAACCCGTTCGACGACGATGAGGGGAACGGTGTAGATTTCAATCAGGCATTCGACGATGCTGAGTATGATGATATTGACCACCCATCTATGGAGAATAAACTACCGAATCAACAATTTGATGAGCAAAAGCCTTCACTTTCAGAAAAGAAAGTCAACTATTCTCGTGTCTCAAAAAAGGTGGATGTCAGGAAGTTGAAGAATAATGTATGGAAATCCATCAACAAATTAACCGCGCAAGCACAACAAGAAGACACTACACAACAGGTAGACGGTAACAAAACGGTCATTGAATTGAAGTTCACCGACGTCACAAAGCAGTTGGTAAACCAGTACTCTCCTGAAATCTTAAAGGATATATCAACAAGTTTTTGTTTCATCTGCCTCCTGCATTTGGCCAATGAACATGGCCTTCAAATCAAAAATACAGAGAACTTTGAGGATCTGATAATTCAATACCAACTACTCAGCACAGACAATGATACGGCGGCAACAACGACTACGGGCTAGCGGGGATCTAACCTGCGTGAGTATTTTATATCCTTTCTTGATATATACTTAATGGCATCTCGGTTTTTATTTCTTTTCTTTTTCTGACAAGCTTTTAGTACACGTTCGATCTGTCGCTGGCGTTGCACCCTGCCTGAAAGCGGGACAACCGCGCGGATATTAATCAATATGTCAGCTCTAAGGGCAGCCAATAGGTTATTTGTTTTACCTACGGTCGGATTCACACTTGGTGTATTCACTTTCATAAAGGCGTGGCCCGATGAATCCAGTACGATCTCTTTAAAGGATCCTTCAAATTCACCGTCCGTAGACAAGCTACTACACAGGAAGCAGCCATTGGTTCTTCAACGCTCAGACGTTCTGAATAAAATAGCCAAGTCGACATTATATCAAGAGCTGATTTCAAACCCATCGGTTGAACATCTAGCACAGAGTGAGAAAATCCCCTCTGGACACCGACCATATCATGTAGGACAAGGACCATTGTTCGGTCCCTCAAAATTAGAAATTGATCCTCTGATCTTTCATAATTTGAAGGATGACACACTGGTTGTCTTTTATCACCTGGGTTCGGGACTGAGTAACGAGAAAAACAAGATTCATAAAGGTGTTCTCTCTTTGCTTTTAGATGAGGGTTTATGCTACTGTGGGTTTCCCTTATTACCAAGCAAAAGAGGTGTTACGGCCAAATTATCAATCAATTTTGAAAAGGATGTTCCTGCAGACTCAACCATAATCCTTAGGGCAAAAGTTTCCAAGAGCAAAGGTAGAAAATGCATTATTGACGGTTCATTAGAATCTGTCCCGTCAAAGGGCCTTCTAAACTACATAACAGGTAGCGAACCTACAACTGGCGAGACATTTGCGACAGCGAAATGTATCCTTGTAGAACCGAAATGGTTCAAGTATTTAAACTGGTTGCATGTATTTTGAGAAATGATTACTGGTAGATTGCCTGCTTAAATACAGATTTATACAATAACTTACCTTTTCTTCTCTTCCAATCAGTGGCATTAAACTATGATAGAGCGGTATCTGATGAACTACTTGGAAAAATATTTGAAGATATTGTTGTTGCCTTTTGATGCTGGTTTTTTTATTTGAGATTTTGCATTGGATTTGTCCCTTCGCTTCTTTGGGAACAGTAATCTTTGTTCACCCAAGGAAAGGTTTGCAGAATCTTCTGCAGTACCATTCAAACTTTCTGAAAGCTTTGTAGCAATATGAAAATCTTTGTGCTCATTAAATTCTTTTAGAGATGCAGAGTTTATCTCGCATATGTCGCAGTAAAAAGCATTCTCTTTTGAATACGCATCGTCGATTTTTTTGTCACTATCTTTCGGGCTATCAGCGTCGGGCTTCGACAACTGAGTTTGGTTTCCAAACATGTCAATAATCGTTTTTTGAATGTCCATAATCTCAAAGTTTGAAATTGACAAATTTAAGTTCTTCAAAGGATAATAATTAGGACACGCTTGTTTGTTGTTGTATTTGGTGTTTAGTTCTGTAATCAATTTTATTCCTGTTTTCAACAAATCCTCTGAGTTCAAAGATCGGCTTCGGTGTACAAGTGGCCCTGACTTCCTGAAACTAACATATTTATCTGTTCTCAGAGAGACAGTTACAGTCTTGGGCATAATGACTTTGTTGTATTCCCTTTCTAGTTCTTTGACCCGTGAATCCAATTCCCCACAAAAAACCTCGAGCCAAGAAATGCAATCAATTAAACTGCTGCACGCTTTCCCTCGCATGTTCTTGTTAGACATCATAGTCTTCACAACGGGTTTGGGATTTAACGGCGTCACAAATTGTCCTCGCGATATATCGTAGAGTTTTTGGGCCAAAATATCCACTCTTTCAAAATCGGATTTATTATGCTCAGGTATAAAATTGGTATGCTTTATTTCAGCCGTGATGAAAGTTGTTAATTCTTGCGGTGTTTGCCAATTCTCCCGTATGTAGTTGATGCTTCGGTTTGAGGGTAAATTCAAGATATCCACAAGTTGTTTCCCTAACAACCCACCAAGTGTCCAAAAACTAGTGATATCAAATTTACCACAATCGAGGAACGCATTAATGTTCTTGTTCAAAATAATAACTTGGGCGTCCGGTTTTTTGAAGTTTGATCCTAATTTACACAGCATTTTCGTTCTTGCAACCCCACATGAGGTACTATATCCTAAGGTATCCTGGATACATGTCCTAATCTCAAGGACGTATTTGGAAGCCAGCCAAAATATTACGTCATCCCAATCAGTGAGGGAAGCATTTTCTTCTTGGAAAACGAAACCATGAAACTTTAGACTCTTCAATTCTTCAGGAATACTTGGTAGTTTTGAATCCAGATCATATTTACCCCTAACAAACAAATCCTTTAGTTCATTAAAGTTCATAACAGCTGGTTCGCGTTCTGAACTGTCCAGTTCCATCAGTCTTTGGAAACATATTCTGCCTAGATCTAGAAATACTTCATCCACACTTGCCTTCTCCACCACGTCGCAAAACTCTTTGAAGATCTTCAAGATTTTCCTGCTCTCTCTGCGATAAGGGTCTAAAGAAACTTTATAAAATTCAGGGCTGAGTTGTTTCTTGGGATCCTTGCTCCAAGATCCAAATCCGTCATGGTATTGCCAAAAATTTTCACCCTTCTTGAAAACCGCAGTGTGTATTGGTACCAAACTGGGGCATTTCTCCATCGCGCTCTCTATAGTGTCCATCCTGGATATATTGAATTTCCGCGCGGCGTACGACACTGCTATGATCGAGCTCCACTGGACACAAACAACAGGTTCGTCTTTCGAATATCCGCATCGTATCTGCTCCACCTGAGCGAAGAAAGCGTTCATGTCTATGTGCGCAAGACATGCTAATGGCGATGAATAGGCATCTGTTGCCGAATTAATCTTTATGAGATCCCTCCATGTATACTTTGACATGGACTGTGTTCTACAGTGGATTACTGCTACTTCAGTCTATATCAAGTTATTCCAAAAAATTTTTTTTGTTGCTTAAAGGCGTAAAGAAAATATTGAGAGTTCAAAATGAGCAAGAAGAAAAGAAACTACAGTAACGAAATTGCTGCTACAACAAGTGTAGCTGATCATTGTAGAAAAGAACAACAAAACGTAAATCAAGATGTTGAAGTGTGTGAAAAAAAATATATGACAGATGAAAGATGGACCAATATAGTCATGGAGGAAGAGACTATCTTGGTGAGTAAGTGTCAGTGGATCTTGTTTGAGCCAAAATAGGAACCTAATATAGTTAGAATAAAAGAAAAGCTGAAATAGTAAAATTTCAGATCTAATATACCACTAGGCACCAGAGTGTCGTCAAACTTGTTTTGCAAGTTAAGAATAAAGGTAGAAATCATTGAAGGATTTTGAGGGAGAGAAAAAAGTAAGTTTGTAAGAGTTTTTAAAAGATGTTAGTTGAAAGGTATAATGTTTATTGGATGTTATTCACAAAAGGGAAAAAATAATAATGACGTAATAGAGTTCTTTTTATCATATTAAAACCTAGGGTTAGTTAGAAATATAGAATAAAAACAGCAGCAAATTAGTAGGCAAATGGGATTAATGGATGAATGTTTAGTTTTCTGGAATTTCAAGTTCACCAGCATTGATAGCATCAATGATATCATGTGGGTTCTTGAAGTCGACACGACAACCAACGGATTGGGCAGTACCCAAAATTTCCTTGGTGACGGAAGCCAAGTTCTTACCGAAGGACTTTTCTCTCATCTGTTTGGCAATCGCAATGATTTCATCTAATGGGATGTTACCACTGTGCTTGACGTTCTTGTCCTTCTTTCTGTCTCTAGGTGGTTCCTTCAAGGCAGTGATGACTAGAGAGGAAGCCGATGGGACGACAGAAGCAGAGGCTTGTCTGTTTTGGATTTTCAATTGAACGGTAACCTTGATACCCTTGAATTCCTTGGTGGCCTTGGCGATATCTTCACCGACCTTCTTTGGAGAAAGACCCAATGGACCAATCTTTGGAGCCAAAGCAGCGGAAGCACCAACTTCACCACCGACAGCTCTTAGGTATAGGTATTTAACTTCAGTTGGGTCGAACTTTGGAGGCATGTTAACTGTTTAGTTGTAGTTGTGTGGATCGATTAGGATAAGAAACCACCAGTAAGTAATAACATCACAACACTAAGTAATCTATGTGCTAACTAATGTTTGAGTACCTTTTCTAACAGTAACCTTTGAAAAAAATCATAGACTCCCTCCCTCTGCCAAAGGGGAAAAGTTGCGTGGTCCCTACCGTGAATGCTCTCGCTAGGCAGAACCTAGGCAGATCTTTTATTTCTCGTACAGAGGGACAGCTAGGCAGAGGCCTGCCTATGGTGCCGAAGTACTTTGCATTCTTGATGAAAAATAATGTCTTTACCTTTTGGGTTTCCTAGAAGAGCAATTTTATAAAATTACAATTTCAAAATCGTCATAATTTTAAAGATGCACGGATGTAGCAAGCAGTCCATTTACGCAATTGCCTAAATATCTATATCTATCTCCTCGGGATTGCTTACCGCACTGGACTTATCTGTTGGAAGAGGTGTACGATTTTGTGGTACTGTGGATGTGACAAATCTCACACCTCCTTCAGCCTGGCTGACCGTTTCGGTGTCGACCTTCAATTCACTCTCCAGTTTCTTCTTAAGTTTCAGCATATCTCTGTACGATTCCCTGTCACCGTGCTCAATTTCGAACTGATCCCATACTTTCCATAAATCTTCGTTTTTAGAAGGGGGCACAAGCTGAGCACCGTATGAAAATAGCTCTCTAACACGTTTGTACTCTTTCTGTTCTGTTTCCAATTGGACAAATTGGAGGATGTGCTTGATATTTCGCGGTATAGGAATTTGAGGAATGCACTCTTCATATATGGGTCTGCAAGCAACAGCTCCAAAATTATCGTGCATCTCACTCAGAGCCATATCCCACAATTTGAGCTTACTATTGGTGAATTTTTGAGGAATTGAATTCGCCCCTCTTCTTAATATATCAATTGCTCTCATCGTGGACCTTTGTTCCAATTTCTCTTCAAACGTATGATAAAGCAAGTATATATCCTCGCAACTAACTTTATCATTCAGGCCAGATAACGCCTGTTCGAAAGAGTCACGATACTCCTCCCTCTTGGTTTGTATATCTTCATCATCGACTATTTGGTGTAAAAGAACAACCCATAACTGGAACAAAATGGTCGGATTAGCGTGAAAAAGGTCAATACCTCTCTGAAGAACTTTGTAGGTCTCCTCTTTTTGGCCAATGGTTTGCAAAAACTGAGCGTAACTTGTTATTAGAAGAGGTGTTACCAGTTTTAGTGATATTATCTGCTCGTAAGCCAAGATCAAACCGTTCACATTGCTGCTCGCCTCCAAAAAATCTAGATACATTGTCCAAAGTTTTAGAGAATTGAATAAAACAGTTTGTGCAGGAACAGTTTTACTATGACTATAGAATTTCTCAATGAGCACTTCGTGTTGGTCGGGGATCTTTAAAATCGAACTGAGCATGTTACAACCTCTCTCTACACCAAGAAGTTTTACTTCCTTTTCAATCCAGTTTGCATATATCAGCTCTAGATCTTGTAAGTATGGGAACGGGACCTTAATTGCGGTGTCAAATATTTCCCTTGCAGAATCATAGTCTTCTGCTGTCCAATATACGGTGGCGTAATCGCACCATAAAGATCCGAATGCTCGAGGTGTGTAAACGTTCAAAGGATCGATGGTGACAAGTGCTTGTGAATATACTTCACATTTTTCTTTTATGGTTGCAAAGAGGTTTACACGATCTTTCCAGGCGTCTATATTATGGGGGTTTTGCCTTAATTTTAAATCGCTTAGTTTCATGTCATATGATTCTATATGACTTTCTAGCAGAGTCATATGCTCCCCTAAAATAGTTTCCCATTTGGTCTTGTTTTGGATTTGTCCGCTTTCTAACTCTTGTATTACCACACTGTTGTAGGCTTGTTCGAAGTCAATTTGGTAGTTGTATATATAGAAAAAGTCCTTGAATTTGAGTGTGTTTGATAGTTCATCAGTGAGCAGCATACAGAGTTCGTCTAATTTCGAAAGCTTGATATAATGACTCGTTTCCTCAGTGAGCAACTTGATGTTCTCCTCAGGGTAGTTTTGTTTCAGGGCTCTTAGAAGATTTTGATATGCAGTTTCCAAATTCAACCGTTCCAGAGCTCGCAGATATATCATTTGCATTGAAAGAGACGTACGATCGTTGTTGTTCTTGAAGAGATACTTATCGAAGCACTCTTTAATCGTGTGATAATCAAATGTCCTTGCTAATAAAGCTAAAGTGTCAAATATTCTGTCTCGTGGACATATTATTAAATACCTTTTGAGCATTTGAGCCGACCAAATATCGCCGTCTTGATCCACCTTCTGCAATTTATCTCCAAATAGAGTAGTATACAATTGAAACTGCAATTTTTCGTACTGAGTTTCAAAATCACTACCTTCAAAAGCCGTTTCTGTTAGTGGTATCAGTTTATTTTGCAAGAAAGATATTAGTATTTCCCATATTTTAAGACGGCTCTGCTTTTTTGTTATTTTACCTAAGGATTGATCTAACGCGCTTCTTATCACTGTCAAATCGAGGGAGTCTACTGCAAATTTCATGTAATTGACGCAAAGTGTATCCAAAGTAAGACGTTTGGTCTTTGATGGGGCCTTGACTTGCTCCAAACATCGCTTGTACAATCCACTGATAAATTTTATCGAGATGCTATCCCTGTGCTCAAATATCCAGCAGATATAGTCATACCAAACATCTATATCTTCGTATAAAACTGCAACAAGCCTCTCATATAGCCAAATTATATGTTGTAAAGGCCTTTTATCCTTATCTTCTATATATTGGGCCTTCCAATGGTCCAGGTACCTTTGCCAGGTCACAAGGTTCGTATCATCCTTCTGTAATTCATATTCAAAAGCAATATCATCCTTATCCTGTAGATACCTCTCTAAACATTTTGATGGCTGCTTACCTGGCATAAGGGTGTAGCTTTGTGTACGACAGTATGCTGGTTCTTTTGTAGCGGCTCAAACTAATTTACCACCATTTCATTTGAATTAGAATTCATTTTTTTCAATCCTCAAAGATTTCCTACCCTTACAGCACACCCCCCGTAGCACGGTAGCGGGCAGTTACTCAACGTAACGATACATCCATTACCTTTCAGTCCATCATTTTAAACCAATGAAGATTGGATCGCTCCTAATTTCTTTACTTCCCCTTTCGCTCGGGTCTCCCGTGTTTTCTCTGCCTTTTGGAGAAGTGCCCTTTGGGAGTGAACTGCGGGTGTTACAACTAAGTGCTGATGAGTTCGTGACTGTACCAGAGACAGAAAAGCTGTTTTTACGTAGAAGAGGTACCAACTTTTTTGACATTACTTCGCATTCGGGGCAAATTGCAGGCGGCAAACTCAAAGATGAAATTCCTGTTCCTGACTACCTGTACCCCACTGAGCTTAACGAAATAGAAACGGTTTCAAAAGTTAACAAAATGATTAACACCAATTCCATGCAAGCTAATCTGGCTGAGATTACCAGTTTTTATACCCGCTACTATAAATCGCAAAGTGGGTTTGAAGCGTCAGAGTGGGTTTCATCTAAAATCATAGAATCGACAGAAAAGCTTCCAAAAGAAATTGTGTCAGTGAAACATTTTGACCACAAGGAGTGGGCACAGTACTCTATTATTGTGCAGATTAAGGGATACGAAAACCCAGATAACGTTGTTGTAATTGGTTCTCATTTGGACTCTATCAACCTGTTGCTGCCCTCAATTTTACCGGCACCAGGTGCGGACGACAATGGTTCCGGTACTACGACCAACTTGGAAGCACTGAGGTTGATAGTGGAACACATCTTATCATCGGGTAAGACGTTTAGAAATACCGTCGAATTCCATTTCTATTCCGCAGAAGAAGGTGGCCTACTAGGTTCTCAAGACGTCTACGGCGAATACCGTGCGCAGAATAAATCAGTGATGGCCATGCTACAACAAGATATGACCGGCTACGTGAGAGACCCATCGAACGAACACATCGGGGTGGTTACCGATTATACTACTCCAGCGTTAACCTCTTTCATGAAGTTGGCTATTGACAATTACCTAGATATCCCCTACGTCGAAACCACCTGTGGTTATGCATGCAGCGATCATGGGAGTGCGCTTAAAAACGGTTATCCAGCCTCATTTGTAATCGAAAGCGATTTCAAGAAAACAAGTAAATTCATCCATTCAACACTAGATACCATGGACAGATTATCCTTATCCCATATGGCAGAGCACGTCAAATTGGTGATTGGGACCGTTTTTGAGTTAGGGAATTGGCCATACTTCACCAAAATATGAGGTCATCGGTGCAAACGAACAAGGCAAGTAACACATATATATATTGAATATTCAAGTGTAGGTTGACTATTGTCGTCATTTCGGTTTGTTTTTGTTTTTGTTTTTGTTTTCCCGAGGTTTCGCCAAGTTAACAAGTGTCAAATAGAGAAAGGCAGAGAGAAAGTCAGAGATACGGATTCGAGAAGGTTGAGCTGCATGATACCATGTTAACGTGGAAGAAGGAACACTATATGGCAACCACAATTGATGTACTAGCTTGTCCTTCCCCCGAAAGGGTCAACATTTTGTTGATTTTTGCTGTTTGGTTCTGGTATGCCATTCTGAGAACTCTTCGCATATACAAGGTGGACGTCACTACGATCGTCCAAGTCAAACCCTCATACGATATGAAGCAATTGCCTGCACATACTCAGTTGGAGAGAAACGCAAAACAGTTTGCTATTTCTTTGTCAAAATGGGCCATTCCTTTTCATGTTTTCATTTTATTGGTATTCGCTCTATGGAATACTGACGATAAATTAGGATGGGCAGGTCATATAATTATACACACGTTACCATTGTTTCTTTTGGTACTGATTATTGCCTCCATCGTAAGGAATTGTGAGATAATAAGATACGCTGTGAAAAGATTACCCCTGATTGAGCCGGTACCGAATCAAATGCGGAACGTTTACATTTTATTATCAGATTCCTTAACATCGTTCAATAGACCCCTGATTGATTTTACGTTTTTCACGTCACTATTATTCAGTGAACCGCTCACCCATTTTGATTTATTTCTGTCCTCCATACCGTCCCTTATCAGAATATTCCAATGTCTAAGAGAATACAAGTTGGTTGGAGCCCGGTCTCATTTGGGCAATGCGTTCAAATATTCGTGTAACTTACCCATATTGGTTTGTACATGGTATTCTAGGGCAAACCCTGATATTGTTTTTGCAAAACAGTTTCAAATGATACAAATATTTTGTCTTCTATTGAACTCTACCTATTCCTTTTTTTGGGATATCAAAATGGATTGGAGTTTGTCTAGCTTTGTGAGATTACGTCCCAAAAGAATAGTGTTTGAAAGGTACATTTATCATGTGGCGATTGCTGTCAATTTCGTAATCAGGTACTGGTGGATCTGGATTCTTTTCCAAAAAGGTGCAAAAAACTCTGTGCTCTTCGACGAAGAGTTGCAATATTTGGAGGTATTTAGAAGAGCTCAGTGGGTGGTATTCAAACTCGAATCAGAATACGTAAACTCTCCACAATGGGATAAAGCGTGAATATAATATCTTTTTGTTTTACGTGGTTGTGGGCCCGCTCATCAATACTAAACGTGTTCTCAATGATATGATAGATATGTGTTACTATATATAAATAATGCATAATTGGGGGGGAGGCTGGCTGTACATGCAGCTTGGATGCTACCTTCTGTGTTTGTTGTTGTAAGCTTTTCTTTGGTTATCCTTTCTTTCATTTTTCGTCAAATATCTAAACTTCTTCTGCTTCTTCTTTTTCTTGTTATCTTCATCAGCATCCGCCATACCGAGGAACTTTGCGTATTTCTTGGCCCTTGTAACACTTTCGTTCAATACGTCCTCTGCTTTCTCCAATTTGACGTTGTTGATCTGTGCCAGGTATTCAAAGTTTTCGTTTGGCTCCAAAGTTTCTATCTCCACTGTGGTTTCGTTATCGTAGACGGCTGTGAGGTTCCGTTTAAGGATTGGTTTAACGCTATCGGTCTCCGAGCTGGCATCCCCTTGACAGCTTTTACCCTCAGCTTCATCGTCAAACCCGTGCCATGAGCTGTCGCTAGCGTCCCCATCGCCTTCGTTTACGTTCTCCTCTATATCCTGCTGTATCTGCAAAGATTCTCTGAAACGACGCATATCCTCGTCCATCTGCTTCTTTTTTTCCTCCTTTGCCTTCTTCCTTGCCTCAATCTTAGCAAGACGGTCCTGCTCTTTGTTAAATTCCTGAGCCTTCTTCTTCCGCTCTAACTTACGTTTATGGAAGCCAGTCAAGTAGTCCAACCTCGAATCCTTATTGAAGCTAACTTCATCTGCCCCAAACTTCTTCGCCTGCTTAGTAGCATAGTTTTTCCCCCTTGTCAGGATCTGTCTGTTACTTTTTGTAGACATTGTTGCGCCAATACCACTTCTGTTATCCCACACACACACACACACACACGCACACACCCGAACTCCCCAAACTCCGCAACTCAATCAAGCAATCAGTCACCGTTTGAGGCAGAAGCACGATGCTCATCGCGAAATTTTTCACTTCAAATGAAAATTTTCTATTTTTTTTGGTTTCTTGAAAAGTACACTTTGCCCTGCACGTGACTTCCAATTTGTATCGAATGCACGGAAGCGAACAGGGTGTCGAATTCAATAGCGTAGTGCAACTCTGTGGGAAGACTCGGTGCGTCCCACCCAGCATTGCGCCGACGAGATCACCGAGAAAACTTGCAATGAGGAACATCCACACTTTGAAGAACGCAGATGGTTCTAGTAAAAAGAAGCAGGGGTCTGTGGATTCTTCAGAGGACGATATATCCCTGTCCGGTATATGGAAGAGCTTCCCGCCTATCACACGGACTATGGTACTGGGGATGTGTTTGGTGTCTGCGTCCTATATTTTGCAATTGGTGCCCTTTTCATTCTATATCTTCCAAGGAAACGAAGTGATTCATCACTTTCAACTTTGGAGATTGGTCACTTCATTTCTGATTTTACCAGCAAATTCCATGAATGCCCTTTTCCAACTGTACACTATTACCACTCGATCAGTGGAACTGGAGAGAGAGAGATTTCTAGTTTCGATGCATTACAATCCATCTATAGATTATCTGTTCTACCTGATTTTCTGTACGACCTTTGTGATTTTGTTTACAGTTATGCGTGTTGGAACAGCGGAACCACTTGTGTTGACAGATGCATTGAGTACCCTGTTAACAATGACTTGGTCCATTGACAATGCAAACTCAAAGGTTATGTTTTATGGGGTTCTGCCAATTTACGGCAAATACTATCCGGTGGTGCAATCGCTGACCACGTTTGTTTTCGGAGGCAATCTCGAAATGTTAGGGATATCCTTGGCAACTGCGTATTTGTTCGCATGCTTGGACACTCGGACGCTGGGTCCTGTTTGGGGGAAAATTACAGGGAAGGGACCATGGTATGGTATTGTCCCTGTCGGGAAGTTCCATGCTCCCAGATGGTTTGTAGCAGGTTATGAATTCTTTTTTGGTGGCACATATGCGGTGAAAATAGCTAAAGTAAAACGTGAAGAAAAGAAAGCACACACTGGACAACGGTTAGGGTCGTTGAGCAGCGCTACAACGACCTCGGATTTACCAGAAGCTAAATCTAAAGGGTTTTTAGCCGCGGAAGCAAGGGCAAAATCAAGGTTTGCCAGACCATCTTCCAATAGCAATTGACCGTTGGTCTTCTGTTCTAAAGAAAAGGGGGAAGGTTTATTGTTACTTCTATAGTCCCTCTGTATACTGCCTGGGGTATAGCTTGTCAGTTTGACTTTTCGAGCAAAGGAGCGGCTAACGCCTGCTGTCACATCTTGAAACACCGAACTTACCTTCAAAGAAAAAATGAAAATGAAAATCATATATATATATATATTGTATTGTAAACTCTTAACTGAGGTTTAAGATGAGGTCCTGACGTCAGCTGGCACGTAGTGAACTGACCAATTACTAAAATTGATAGATGGAGGAAGATAGAAAGGAAGTCAATTCCGAGCTTCCAGATATCACCCTGAATCCACCGCATGAAATTGCCAAAATCTCGTTTGGACTTGGAATTTTACTAGGTTGCTCTCTAGGATTTCTGTTCACTTTACAGTTTAAAAGCTTCAACATCTACATTATCTCGTTAGCAACATTTCATTTCCTCGAATATTATGTCACCGCAAAATATAACCCAAAGAAGGTGCACGCAGACTCATTCCTTTTGAAAAACGGCATCGAGTACATAGGAGCACACACCTTTGCCTCTTTGGAGTGTCTGATGGAGTATTGGATCTGCCCGAACTTGAAAACAGGACATTCCCCTTTGAGAAAAATAATATTCGTTGTAGGATTACTGATGGTGGTGCTCGGTCAACTCGTTAGGTCAATTTCCATGCGTCAAGCCGGGAGATCTTTTTCCCACGTCGTGAAAGTGGAAAAAGAAAATGATCACAAACTGGTGCAAGATGGTCTGTACTCTGTGTTTAGACACCCAAGTTATTTTGGGTTTTTCTGGTGGGCGTTGGGGACCCAACTGATTTTGTTCAACCCTATATCGCTCATATTGTTTTGTTTCGTTCTCTGGAGATTTTTTAATAAGAGAATCAAGTTCGAGGAAAGGCATCTAATTGAGTTTTTCGGTAGCAGCTATATACAGTACAAGAAGAATGTCAAGGTGTGGATACCATTTATAATGTGAAAAAGAGAAAAGAGTCTGTAAATATCTAAGTCTATATATATGTATTATTTACGTGCAGGTATGGATTTCGATGTGATCCTTATTTTTTGGTGAAAGATGAAAGCGGTAGTATGGATGATGCAGGCGATGCAGATGATGCAGAATTATCGGAAAATTGCCGTTTAACCGGCAACTCATTCGTATACGGTTTTTTTTGAACACAAAAGGTGGCACGATCGGCTTCTTTGATGTTGTCAGTGGATGCGGTAAGCTAATATGACCGGTACCACCAAGGGATAGAACCATAGCCTCATCTAACTTATCATTTTGCAATTTGTTCTTCTTATTTAGTGCTTGTAAGTTCGGTAATGGTGGCAAGGTTGGTACCTGTGGAATAACTGAAAATACGTCGTTTTGCGTTGCACGAATGTCCGCATTCGACGTTTGAGCAAATGGTTCGTTGGAAGGGAGACGGCTCTTCCGCGCGTTCCCTTGTTCGGGTGCCGAGTTAGATGGAATATTTCGCTCCGACCTGCTCGTTAAGAATGGATTTTTCGTTTTCATAGTTGACGAACCTTCGATGGGAGCCGTTGAAACATCTTTGTTAATAAAGGGATTGAATATTACAGTACTTTGAGACGTTTCTGAGGTATTTAAAACCCTTGATAAGTCCGGAGTTCTGTTCCTCGAGTCAACAGAGTTTCCATGGAATGTGCCATCCACGTTGCTTGGTCTAGAACCAAAAGAAGATGATGACGTCCTGGGAGTATTGTTTTGCGTCGGTGTACTGAGCTCGCTAGCATCGCCACCGTTATTCAATGGTGTCCCATTGAGCAGCCCAGCCGACCTTCTCCCTCTTTGCGATGCTGAATGTGAGAAGCTACTTTCGTTTTTATCAGTCGAAATAGGTGTGTCTGTTTTCCGCTTGTTATGTTTGGGATCTAATGTAACAGTTGCTTCCCCATCACAGAACATTCCCATGGATGGTGTACCCGGGGGTATTGCCGCCTCTTTTCCTTGGGTATTTACCGGATCGTTATCGTAATCGCTTTCATCACTATCTAACGATATCACCACCGCGTCACTTTTGTCCCTCTTCACTTCTTCTGTCTCCTTTGACAAAAAAGGAGATTTTGGAGACACAGATCTATCATCAGAATCGCGTTTGTGATGATTTGTCGTACCATCATGTTGGGAATCACTTTCCTTGACAACCTCCCAGGAGCCGTCGCGGAACAATCTTACTTGTTCCGTTTCTTCTGGGCATTGTTTGAGTATCTCATCGACGTATTCGCATATCGCAAGATTGTTAATAGACAAGGGGATTTGACAGACAGGACATTGCCAAGTCGGCAGTTGTATTTGCGAATGCAGAAACCAGAGTGCATCAAAACACTGCATGTGCTTACATTTTGCTGACTTTGCCGGGTACTTCAGTCTCGTATACGATATTGGGCACTGCAAACTCATTACGCTGGAAGTTGCCACTAGCTCATCGTTGTCGCTATCAAAGTGTGTTTTCTTCAGGTAATACAGGGTAGCGTTTTTGATAATTTTGGGTTGCTTTAGAACGGTTGTTAGAAGCTGCTCAGGGGTGAAAGTTTCCACGATATAAATATACACTAGAAATTCATTCAAAGTGCATGCGTATACCATTTGGAAAAAGTTGGCCGTATTCGGTGCATTGATATAAGGTGTTAAATCTGCAGGCTTCGCGGTCCCTTTCTTGCTTTTAAGACCTTTGACGTTATCCTTGATCGTAGCTCCATTAAACTGTATCTCGTTAGGGTTTGGGAACTGGATGGGTTCTTCTCTTCTTTTATCATAATTCAGAAGTGAGTTGTACATTCCACAAAATAAGTACAGCTTGTACTTGGAGTCGCTGGCCACCAACATTTCATAATCATCATGCGATAAACGAAAACTGATCTTGCATGTTCCCCTCCCTGAATTAACAAGCACTTTCTGTGCAGATTCCGGTATAACTTTCTTCAATTTAAAGAAAGGTGATTCCTTAAAATGTAGACCATTGTTAAGAAGAGGGTTCTTGATTTCCGTAGGCGTTGTCATTTTTTTACTACCTCTACTATTATTATCATCAAAATCATCTTGTTGCGATCTGCTTATGGAAATTTTATCATTAGATGTTTGAGGGACAATAATGTGCGGTAAGCTCCGTGGGTCATTTCCGAGTCGGAATATGTGATACAGGGGGTAAAATAGTGGCATAGCTTCACTCTTGTTCAAACGATCGAGCAAGTAATTTGTTGCTTTAAGCACTGCTGTAGCACCCTCCTCTTTACCCTCCACCACCATCATCTTGATATAGTTTGTGACATTCTCTTGCAAAACCGCTTTTTTACCGGAAATCTTCAGCTCCATCGACTTACACAGCAGCTTCAACTCAGCAACCTTCAAAAACTGAATACGTGTGATGCATCTTTCCAGATAAGAGGTCAGTTCAAGGTTCTTGCCCAGTGTATTATGGACTCCCCGATTAAGCATTTCGGCAAAGACTACCACCTACTTTAAGGTCTGTGCAAATGTGCCTGTGCTATGTCTGCTCGATCAGAATGTGATATCAAGAACAGCTTACCTTTTTCCTATTTTTTCTGTTTTCTTTTCAATATCACTTTATGTTCAATTCTTACGCAAGCAGCAACCTTACAAGCAAAAAAGTATTGACTACAACCGACCTAATACGAACAAGAACCACCCAATGGGGTCTGTATCCCTCCACAAAACTGCTCATGGTCATCAGATGTATATTTTTTACCTTCTTTCCTTCTTTTTTGTGGGTTAAATCATTTTTTTTCAGTCGTATTCAATTTTTTGACTCTGAATTCAAACCGTTTTCATTATTATTATATATATATGTATATTCTATGCATGTATACGTAGAATACAAGCGATATTCGGTGGGTTTATGTATTTCCCGGGGTAATTTAGTAGTCTTGAAGACATTTGGTAGTCTTGCTAGTGGAACCTGTTCAAATTTCTTTGGTGAATATAAAGCGTCGAACTAAAGAACACTATGTCGAGGGTAGTTGTACTGATTTCGGGATCAGGGTCAAACCTGCAGGCTTTAATTGACGCTCAAAAAGACGGGAAGTTGGCGTCTGGGAAAATTGTGTCCGTTATATCTTCTAGTAAGAACGCTTACGGTCTCATGAGAGCAGCCAATGCGAATATCCCAACGAGGGTGCATTCGCTGTACAGTTACAACAAGGATATCGCGAAGGAGGACACCGTAGAGCGTCAAAGGGCCAGGTCGCGGTTCGATGAGGATCTCGCAAAGCTGATACTGGCAGACAAACCGGACCTGATCGTGTGTGCAGGCTGGCTACTGATATTAAGCGAAAACTTTCTGAACAACATAGGGCAGGTCCCAATTATTAACCTGCATCCGGCATTGCCAGGCCAGTTCGACGGTACGACACATGCCATTGAACTAGCATGGCAGAAGTGCCAGGATTCCAAAACTCCGCTCACCGCAGGGTGCATGGTTCACTACCTTATCAAAGAAGTCGACAAGGGCGAACCGCTACTTGTCAAAGAACTGGGAATTACACCTGGCGGTGAAACGCTGCAAGAATACGAGGAAAGGGTGCACAAGACAGAACATATTGCAATTGTTGAAGCCACAGTCATCGCTTTGAAGAACGTCGCGAAACATTGAACGCGCAGACATGGCGTGAGAATTGCATCACTGGGACGGCCGCCGTGGCTGGACACAGTGTACTGGTCTATCATGAGTTTCATCACACATCTCAGAATAAGGCGACAAGTAGAGGAGCCAAAGATATATCATATGGCTGGGTTAAGATCTAACTGTGCCCCTATGTATAGATATAGATGCACAGTTACATGCACGCTTACATTATTATACATATTTTTTTTTAGATGAAGAAATTGGAATTTTGAAAGAAGACGGTCCAAGCGGTAACCACAGACCAAAACACACGCTAAAGCTTTTGGTTGGCGTTTGTGAGTGACAAAAGGCGGTGGTATCAGCCAAGTGAAGGTTTAGTTGAAAGGGTGTCTTTGGATATTCATTGAGGTGGGAGAGTTTGTGTTCCCTGCCGTTTACCGCGACTTTCCTTCATCTTCTTTGATCGCCCGTTGTTGGTCAAGCTAAAAATATAGAGTCATGAACTCACTAGTACATTACCCGAGCTTTGTCGATCCCTGCCAGATTCGAACACTTGTGGTACCAATTGGTCGCTGGAAATGGGATGACTGTGAGCTCGCGTTGGAGAATTTGAAGAGGTTTAATGAGATCAGACTGCTCGACATCACACCACTGGACAGTCCCTTGTTCAACCCGCAGGGGTTCCCACAGGGACGTTTGTTTTTCCAGTTTAATTCTCTGGGCCACACCGACGAAACAGACCTGTTTCTCTGCGATTTCGAACCCTTTAGGAAACAATTTGTCGTGATCGGGCTAGTAAACGATGATAGTGATCCTGTCAAGAACATGGAGATTTTACGGGAGAAGTATGCAACTACGATATCGCATAGTCTGATATATTTCAACAGCAAGAACGTTTCAGAAAAATTAGATGACCGTGATCCCAGAGTCTTCCACATAAAAAGTTTCAACGAAATGGAGAAACGCCTAGAGACCATCATTTGCGATATTGGGAGAAGCTTTTTGCTATCACTAAACCACTACTATTCATCTTACAAGCATGTTACACTGAGGTCTCCAGGGATAATTGGTGGGAACTCCATCATGAAAATGAACTTAACCAAATACGGAGACGATGTCCTTTCAGGGAAAAACTCTCTGCGCAACACATCAAGCAACGCAGCAGCATCACAGTCCGCGAACTCGAAAAGGCTCTCATCCTTTGAGCTCACAACCAACAGCATTAAAAAGTCTGCATCTATTAAACTAGCATCCACATTATCCACCTCAGATAGTCGAGCCCAACAGAGGGCCAGAGGAAGACAACTAAAGATTCTGGGTAATTTTCAACTCCTTGCTGGGAAATACCTCGATGCGCTTAACAGTTTCACAGAGGCTGCTGAACTCCTGCATAAAATACGAGACCTACTTTGGCTAGGATCAGCATTGGACGGTGTCGCAATTTCGTTCCTTTTACTGTCCTATCTACAAATCTCATTCTGCATACCAGAGATTGTAAATAAACTTTGTCCAGTAGAAATATCTTCACCTGAGGAAAAATCCGTGAATGATACAACGCCGAAGGCAACAACACCGCGCACAAGTACTACAGTAACACCAATGCATATGAAGTCTCCAAGAAACTCTATAGTGGCAAACGTGAATCCTACAATGTTGGAACTTGAAGTCGATAAAGTCAACCTTCCTAAGCTCATTCAATTGATATCAAATAAAATACTATACTATTACGAGTTGAGTGTTTCACATAACAGCGAATATGCACCGCAGGTAGTGTATTGCAATCTCTTGTTGAGAATCCTAACGTTCATGGTTTCAGCGAGATCTGCAACAAGTACTCTATCCACCAAAGTGCTGCAAAGCATTATCAATCCTCAATCTTCAACGACAGAACCGTTACCTGCAGACGATTTTACAAATACACACGCTTTGGAAGTTTACAGGTTTTCTAACAGACTGTTCGAATTAGATTTGGCAGGCATGAGTATTGAGGCGCAAATCGGCGTTTATAATACACTGGCAAACGTATACCATCTTTTGGGTTACAACAGGAAAAAGGGGTTCGCTCTTCTCCTGTTATTACAAACTCTTTTACAAGACAAGAAAACCAAAAGTTTCAAATGGCACCCTGCATACAGAGAACTACTAAAGGGAATAATGCACTTATACAAGATAGATAGCAATACAGAACCGTTGGCCCATAATGAAGATGATAATTGGTTGAAAATTCAAAAAAAAGTGATATGTTTATGTCGAGATGTCGCAGAAAAAGTAGGCGACTTTTCCTTATGTGCTAAAATGGCACTTCTATTGATCAGTAAGCATACATTTTGTTTGACAACTGATAATCAGGAATCAATATTGAAAGATTACATCCTACCATCTATCAAGCAGGGGGAAATTTTACAATATTGGGATCCGTGTATACTAAGAAGTGTCGAACTGCGGAGATTGGAGACAAACGATCCAACGAACCCTGATTCTGAGTTTCCCCGGGAGAGGTCGATATTAGATGATCAAAAATTAAAATCAGTAGCCAAACCACATATGCTTGATACGCATGAAGTTTTCAATCCGTTTAAACATTTGACTTTGGAAGACGATACGTCTAATAACGCTACCAATAAATCTGATGATGCAGCCGGTATCAGTACCTCTACCATATTTCATAAGTTTATCCTTGGTGATAACATTGAATTGGCTTGCAATTTGCAGAATCCTTTTGATTTTGAGGTAATCGTCACAAAGATAGAACTGACTGAACGATCCAGAGAATTTTGTCAATTAGGTCAAAATACTGTTACGGAGTTCAGCCCATTCATATTGAAGCCCCGAAGCATGACAACACTTTCATTTCCATTGATTTTGCAAAAGTCGACATCTAGCGAATCACACATTTTAGAGGCACTGGATATATCTGTCTTCAATCTTCCTTTGCAAGAGTTCAAAATTATTTTTGATGACACTAAAAGTGAATCAGGAATGCACAGATATACCTATAACGCAATTGATATGAAGATAATCCCGGAACAACCACATTTGGAACTAATTAACGATTCATCGGCAGCAGAAAACTGTGTTATGGTGTTGGACGGTACGACAACAAGACTTCCATTGAGATTAAACAATAAGTCTCTTGGCTGTGAGGTGGATTATATTAAATTCTCTACCATTACCAACATAGAAAAAGAACTGAAGCCTGATTACTGGCGGAAGTTATCCCCTGATAAGTTATACAACTTCGAATTGGGTCTACGAGCGTTGAAGCAGTCGTGCATAAAGATAATTGACCAGCCAACTGGTTTGAAACCTAATGAAGGCGTTAATTTCGCAGTAGATTTGGACGTCATGTCTGTACCTTTGAACTTCAACAAGTTTGACCTCATCATAGAGTACGGCATGAAAGGGTCCAGCGAAAAGCTCATGTACGTTAAAGAACTGAAGGTTACTTATGACGTGACAGTACGAAAGGCAATCGAAGTTCCAAGCTTAGACGTAATACCAATAAGCGAAACATTTAAACAAGATGTTGGGGCAGATGTTGACTGGGCAGCTTACTTACAAAAGCAGCTGACAAAAGATAAGAATCTTCGGGTCAATGACTTTGCTTTAGTTTTGGTTGACTTTAGAAATTCATGGATTGACGGTATTACACTACAAGCTGAGTTTGACGACTTTTCGGGTAAGAGCTACATGGTCGAAACAGAACACACTCTGCGAATCATCATCCCTGTTAGGAAAATTGCGAACACAAATAACGTTCTATCTGAGAAACCGATACCAACCGTTGTTACCAACAGACAGTTTATTCGTACAAACTTGACCGATGAACAGATTATGGATGTGAGGGAACGGTTCTGGTGTAGGGAATACATTCTTGATAGACTTAAGTGTAAGTGGCACTTTTCGCACGATAAAAATGTTGGTGGGTTGGTCGATGCTAGGAAATTCCTGGATGTTTTCGATAATAACATCGTTGCTGCTCTCTATGAGGGAAAATTTCCTTACCACATCAACGTGAATCTCGATAAAGAAAGTTTGAAGGTAGGCGAACATTTGAAAGCGACAGTTAATGTCAGCCCTGTTAAAGACAATAGCACACTAGGTGAATTACCCAGCATTATCTTGCTGAATGTTCTAATTTTCGACAACAGGACGTCGAAGTTGCTTTCAAAATCCAATCGTCGTATTCTATACAATGGTCTGTCTTGTAAAAGTATTAGCGGAGGTACTGCTACAGAAACTACTTTTGATTTCCTCCCTATTGAAACTGGACAATATCAGATATGTGCTTGTCTATCGCGCTCTGATGACCGAGACACCGTGATTCAACTTGATCATTCGATTGTAATATTTAATGTTTTATAGGTTCCGACCTAACATTCAACGAGAATCCAAAAAGTCTTCTAGTACAATCATAGAAATAAATAAAAGAAAAATTATAACTTAAAATTAAACATTAAAAGTCAATATATATTGAAAAAGCATTCGTGAATAAATATAAAGTTTCTACCAAAAAGTAAGCAAACACGTTACTTCTCCTTTTTGGACAGTTGATCAATTTTACCATTACTCTTAGGAACTCTAGCTAACCAGTAGAAGAAGATACCCGCAACGTAATTGAAAACAATATAGCAGATAAAGATACCATAATTCCTCCATCTTCTATAGTATGCAGAATACACCTGTTTTAAGAAGTCATTTGTATGGGAAAATTGGCAAAAATGACAAAGATCAGTTGCCCCCGGGTCAGTTAAATATCCTGTCTTGGCCGCCGTGATATAAGGATTCATGTATTCTCCGCAGGTCTGGCCTTGGGGAGGCGTAAACTGCACATACTCGTAGTCTGCACATTTTACCTCGACATTCGCCACACCTAAAGCCAACAAAGCATCAATCAGGTAAGTAAGAGGCGAAACTCTGTACATGAAAATCCAGAATCTTGGCATGCTATTAGGCGTGACCATAACACCACAAAAAGATAAAGCCATGGTGAACAACAAACTTGCTAAATGAGCAGCAGTCTCTGCTACTTCATTAAACGCAATAACCATCAGCCCCATTGAACCAACGTACACATAGAAGCCAATTGAGAATAACCAAAATAGAGCACCTCTTTCGTGTAGTTGACCTGCAACAGATGCATTACTGTAGAAACCAACGGCATAGTAGTAGATGCAGAAAGATATTGTACCAGCTAGAATGTTCCACGGAACTTCAACCAAAATCTGAGAAATGATGAAAGCAAACCAAGAGAACGTTCTGGATGGACGCTCTCTAGCTTCGTACAAATCTCTCTGTTGGACAAATGAAGGCAAATACTGCTGTAACAATGGGTTGAAAATGACGGTATACATGAAGATTGACAACATTTGGTTTTGAAGACCTTGTAAGGATCTGTCCGCTTTGAAAAATGTAAAGCCGATGAACAATTGGTTGAAAATGGTTAGGATGAACTTTGACCACAGATAATCCGGCGTCCTCCAGTACTGTTGGAATAAACGCACGCAGACAAGTTTGCATTGATAAAATATGGTTGTGGCAAACTGCTTTTTCTCCTCTTCAGTCTCTTCCTTACTTCTCTTTGGTAGTTCCTTTTCCATCCAATCCAATTCTTCTTTAACTGCCTGATATTCCTTAGAGTTTCTCCACACCTCATAGTAATCTTGGGAGGCATGCGAACCTGGAGCGGCACCGACGACTTCTAACATCCATTCGGCAGGATTCGCTTGAGGTGGACATTTGTGGGCACCGTAGGATTCGAAGTAATCAATCATTGTCTTACATCCATCACCTAAGTCTCCGAAATAAACAGTCTGACCACCCTTTTGCAAAAATAGCAAACGATCAAACTCTTGCATCAAAATGGCCGAAGGTTGGTGGATGGTACATAGAATAGCTTGACCATGTTCTGCCAACTTTCTCATCAATTGACAAGTGGCCCAGGCAGTTTGAGAGTCTAAACCTGACGTAGGTTCATCCAAGAAGACCAATAATCTAGGCTTTGCGGCCAGCTCAACTCCGATCGTCAATCTTTTTCTTTGTTCAACGTTCAAACCTTCACCAGCAACACCTACAATGGCGTCTGCGTATGCTTCCATTTCTAAAATCTTTATGACCTCTTCAACGTATGCGTCCTTCTCCTCTTTGCTGACGGAGGCTGGCTGACGTAGATATGCAGAGAACCTCAACGATTCCCTCACACTAGCAGTCTTCAAATGTAAATCCTGCTGTTGACAGTAACCAATCGATCTGGGAAAAGATGTATCACGCAATTTACCATCCACATAGATGTAACCGGTAATGACACCCATGGTTACTCTTTCTGCCAAACAATCTAGCAATGTAGTTTTACCGGCCCCAGATGCACCCATAAGGGCTGTGAGCGTCCCGGGCTTGACCCATCCATCGACGTTACTCAGAATTCTCCTAGTACCGTTCTTGATTTTAACGTCGTAACATAGATCTCTCCAGTGGAAGATGGCCTTAGACTCAGATATTTTAAAGTCTGACATCTGAGCGGCAATTTCTGATTCTCTCGTTTTTCTCGGAGTCAAATCGGGCAAGCTTGCCTTGGTATCATCCATGGTAGCTGAATTAGAATCGGTGGTACCGTCCTTCAACATTGTTTTATCTGTGAAAGTGGAATTTTCGTTCCCAGCACTTTTTTCAATGTCCTCTTGATCCGTAGATCCTCTACCTTTCAACTTTTTCTGCTTTTGCATCTTTCTAACGACCGATTCTGGGAAAATCAACATCTCACCCTTTTGTTTGGCACCCTCGTTGTACTCACAAAGTAGCAAGTACACGAAGAAAAAGAAAATGACATATGCCATACCGATACCAAACCCTCTCCACTTGTGTTTGTGGTAATACCCGTAGGATTCCCTTAAATAGTCGTCACCGAGGACGTAATCTCTTCCGGGGACACTACCGACGACACCACAGACCCTTTCTGTACCCGTGACGGAGTCGTACACAGATCCAGATGGGATGTACATTGCACAGGGGTATCTTATGTCGTGGAATTCATTAATCATCAGCGATTCAAATAAGTAAGCCAACGGGTTGATGTACCAGATCCATTTGGACCAGCCGAGGATTTTCGTCTTTGGGATCGCAAAACCTGTGAACATAGAGATGGCCAGTAGCAGCATCGAAGCTGGTACCATGGCCTCTTGTAGCGTTTTCGTGACGGACCCAACACAACGGAACAGGTGCGATAATGCAAATGTCGAGATGATATTAATAAGGAAGTAGAAGAAGAAGACACCACCGTTCCTAGCGGAAGTTGACTTAGGAGTAAAAGATGATATTGAAACAGATGCGGTTACGATTTTGGGTGGGATCTCTGAAATGACCGATGCAAACGCGTCTGCACTTGGGTGGTACAACGAGTATGTTCTGTGCTTTTCTGTGATAGGTCTTGCCTCGTACAGTGAGAAAATCTCCAATAGACAGGAGAAGGCGTTGAAAAGAATGGCGAAGAACATAGCGGACCCCCTGAAGTAGAAAGTTGCCGTTGTTGAGTGCAGCATGACTTTGTAAAACATGGACCCCAAGATGAATGCCATGACCGAGTTGCCGAACACTTGGAACAGAGTGATACTAGAACTGTTCTTCATTCTCCAAAAGTTCCTGACTAGCAAGTACTTCACCTGTAAACCGTAGCTGACCACGTAAGGTGACGATGGTCTTGCCCTCTTCGACTGTTTGGCGACGTGAGCCTCCTTAACGACCCGTTTCTCCTCATCGTCGTTTTTGGACAAGTTCTCCTCGATCTCTAGCATGAGTTTTTTGTAGTTTTCCGAGTTGATCCAGTAGTCGTTCATCTCTTTTGGTGTCTGCGGCACGTAAATCCCCTTATTGAGAAATTCCTGGTTGACGATTCTCTCCGCTGGTGACGTGATCGCGGTTAAAAAATCCGCGGTCGTCTCCCTGTCTGGGCACACGTACCCCATGTTCAAGAAGTACTGTTTAGCCTCTGTACCTGATCCGTAAAAGATCTGGTACCCGTCGTCGAGCACACACACTTTATCGAACAGGTCGTACGCGTCCTGGGAACACTGGTAGATGGCGACCGTTGCTGTTGAATTAGCAATATCCGCCTGTGTCTTCAACGCTCTGATAAACTCCAGCGCAGTCGCTGAGTCAAGCCCCCTGGTGGCGTTATCCCAGCATTGAAACTTGGACCCACAGATTGTCACCTCCGCGATGGAGACTCTTTTCCTCTCCCCTCCCGAGACACCACGAACAAGATCGTTCCCCACTTTTGTGTCCCTTGTATGTGAAAGACCGTACGTTGCCATGACTACATCTGTGACGTGGTTTGCGTAGTCCTCCCTGGAGACCCCCTTGATTCTGTTCTGTGGTGTCTTCAATCTTGCGACGGTGAACAGAGTCTCGTATACTGTCAAGTGAGGTAAATGAATATCTGATTCCGCGTTGTACACTACTTCCCCCCTGAAATGTTTCTTAATATCTGGCGGGGTCAATCCATTGTACCAAATCACAGAGTCGTCATCGACATCGAACCCGTGTGTGTTTGAACTGATGGATTTCAAAAGAGTGGTACACCCAGACCCTGGTCTTCCGAGGACGACAAGCAACTCCCCCGGGTTCAAACACCCGTCCATTGGCTTCAAAATCTGGAAAGTTTGTCCCCGAGACCGGCCCAACTTCTTCGCTATCAATCTGTACACACCTTTGACCAACTTGACCGGTAAATTGAGGAATGTGGATTGGTACGTGACGTCTGCCGAGTCACCGGATGCACTCAGGTTCTTCCAAGTACAACCGAGAGAGTACGGTTTGTAGAAATCTGGGTCGTTAGTCTCCAAGTTGTACATATTCTGCACCCACGCCTTCGAGGAGAAATCCGGAGACGAAGGGTCCAATTTAGGATTGTACCCCTGCGAGTTCTTATCCGAGTAAATCGGGTTTATCCCCGGGAGCAAATCGGTCGAGAAGATCGATTGAGAGTCCTGGGCGGCTGTACCACCGCCAATGGAGGAGCCCTGATCCCCCATTTCCTGTTGTTGCCCCAAACTTGCCTGTGTGAGCGACCTTGCCAGGTCTTTAATGTGTTTTTCCGCATTAGCGTCCAACCCCGTGTAAGGGTGTTCCTCTGAACTTGTCAGTGAGCTCGAATCTGTCGGGGACACATTCCCGAACGTTTCCTCATCTGACGTTCCAGGCATTATATCCTTTGAATATTAAAAAAAATGAGTATGTAATATAATATTAATGTTTCCTCTCTTCTCTCTCAGTCCCCGCTTTTCTGATATATGATATGTGTCTTGTCAAATATGTTGGTAGATTCAACCATCGACAGATACATATATACCAACCGTATACTTCCTAATCGCTGTCTTCCCCCTCCCCCGCACCTCTCTGCCCAACATACTTTTATATAAAATCCCAAGCTCCCAAAGTACCATTGACTGCCTTTGCAGCAGACACACACAGAGAGAACAAAGAGCTTACAACGTCTTTTCTTTCTCGGGTTATTGTTCCAGCGTGGCAGGAAAACAACGGAACCCTCAGACAGAGACAGAGACGGAGAACAAAAAACAAAAGCAAAAAAGGCTGGGGCGGGTCCGCCTGCCCCCTCTCCTCCGCATCTCAGAAAACCCTGCAGGACCGCGGAGATTAGCACTGTCGGAGAGGGACGGCAGTTTTCTTCTGCGCCCTTTCTCCCGCTGCCTCCTTGCCTTTGGACAATCGCCAAATGGGGAAACATTTGAAGCAAGGCTCCCCCGGAACTCGCTCGTCCGCTGCTGCAGCTGTTTCTGAGCCACCGCCGCGGAAGGGAAAAAGGGCCGCCCCCCTCTGCCCCCAGAAGGAAACGGACAGGAACCCCGCATGAAAGAAGGGGCGGCCACCCTGTGCGCTCTACTGCTGCCACTGCTGCTGTTTCTGTTCCGTGGAAAAGAGTCAACCCCGCGGAACGGAACCAGCACATAGGTGTAAACCCGACCGCCCCGGAGTTTAGTACTACATTACTTACACTGAAACCCGGGAACTGCAATACCCCCCCGCACTGGCACCAACTGTAATAAGCTGTCACTTGAGCAACAGGGCTTCTATTGGACAGTGCAGTCCCCGCTGCTCTGCAAGTGGCGTCATTGAATGTAGCAAGGTTTATTTTTAAATATACACAGTGCTAAACTCAATTCAAACGGCTGTGCAGAGAGAGGGTGATCGCCATTAGGGAATTCTAATTTGCGTGTCGCCTACACATATTGTGGTCTTCAGTTGCTGTTGCGCGTCTTGTTGTGCCTCAGCCAGGTTAGCTCCAAACACGTACACGCCATCGGGTCCATCAAAGAAGATTACTTAAGAGCAATATGAATTTGGACGGTTACGGTCCAATACCCAACGCTTGTACCCACTTTTTGGTTAATCTGACTTGTAATATATATATATATCTACGTAAGTATATTGCCCCCCCCCCGCATACTAATAGAACAGAGTATGTTTAACGGAGGCAACGAACGAAACACAACATCCAAAAACATTATAAAAAAGATACCTAGAACATGCACTCATTATCATAACCGACGTAGAATATAGTGGCCTCCCCTGCCCTCGTCAATCTTGGTGGGGTTCCACTCACCAGTATACTTGCCGCTTGAAATCGCCTTCTTGACAACCTCCGTCTTGGTCAAGTACAAACGCCCGCGGGGCTCGCAACCAACGACAGTGTCAATCACCTCCACCACACAGTTGTGCCAGGGCGTCGGGATGTGCAGCAAGTCGTCGAATTTCGGCTCCATCAGGTCCTGCAGGTCCTTGATTATCCGACACTGATCCTCGGAGATCACTTTAATCCCAAATTTGGGGCCACTGTTCGTGTGCGCGTGGATCGAGATACGCAGGTGCCGGGGGAACATAAGCTCCACAAGGTTTGAGTACGCGTCGTTTCTCTTGATCATATTGAACGCAACCTTGGAAACAGTCTTCTTGAACTGCTTCCGCGAACAGTTCTGAAACTTCGGCAGTTGGCTCAGATCCTCCATCATAAACTTGGTAAACCCGCGGTACAGGTGGAGACGAGGGTGTCTAGGGATACCAATCTGCTTCCGCAGGGTGCCGTCGTCAGTGTCACACCCCTTCATGAGCATTCGTCTGGATAGGTCAGACTTCTCGTTGATCTTGGTGTCGTTGTAGTGCAGAACTTCAACGTCCTCGACCCAGCGCTCATCGAAGTTGGGGCTGAACTCTCCCTTGAAGAAGATATCAATCAGGGAGTAGAAGCCAACGGTACCCACATTCTGGGTACCCGAGTTAGCAAACAGCTCGTGCAGGTTCTCGGTGAACCGGTCCACGACGTCATCGTCGACACCAATGCAATCGGAGAAGACGTGACCGTCAGAGACTATCCACACTTTCATTCCGGGTGGATATATCTCCTTGACAAGCTCAGTGAAGCGGTAAATGTTCCTCAAGGCCAGTTCCTCGCCTTTGTCTGGAACGGCCCCGTGCACTTTGTTCCCATTCGACGACTTGCACGGGAAAGCTGGCAGAACACACTCCACTTGAACAAATCGATCGGTGAAGTACCTCACTTTCTCGATGAAATAATCGCGCCCACATGCTTCCCATTCATCATGGGCGGTAGTGTTCTTTAAGTTCGACGCAAAAAAATTAGCAATCATTTCATGATAAGCTATGGGAGAGGGAAGCACAGGGACACTGTCGAGCTCCAATCTACACTGGTCCAGAATATGGCACAAAAACCAGTCGTGGAATTCGTTCTCGTTCTGGTCAATAATGGAGACAAGACCGCGCACTTGCATCTCCCCAGCTTTAACGTACTCGGAAACTTTTAACAGGTCCGGTTTCCCAGTAAGCTTCTTGGCGAGCTCTCTGTCATCCATTATGTACTCTTTGACCTGGGCAGTTTGAGGGGAATACCCCGTGGCATTCTCCTTGTATTTTGCCCTGAACTCGCCCCAGTTAGCTCTGGTATGGCAAGTGGGTTTCTCCTCGATGCAATAGAGTTCACCGTTCTCTGAGTTTCTGGTATATATGGCCAGGATTTTGGAGAATGTTGATAAATCCTCCTCTAACAGCTCCTGGTCAACACTGTTTTGAGAATCATTTTTTTTTGTTCTCAGGAAAGTTGCCTTGACGTTTTCAATAATTGTCATGTTTGTTCGTCACAAATTGAGTAGTTGGATATCCGAAAAATAAGTATTTCAAATGTTATAGGTTGCAGCCAAGTCAAGTCAATTGGAAAGAGTCAACATCGAACCTTCCTCTTTTATAATCCAAGAATACCTGTGTTTTGGTGAGCTGTAAATGGTCACTTAAGCGGCCGCGAAGGGTCAACCATGAGGTGCAAACAACAGCTATATTCGTTCTTCGAGTCCAAAAAACAATAAGAAAACAACGCTAAGGAACGAGACAAAGCATGATATCATCGCACCTTTCAAGGATGCAACAACCAAACAAGGATGTTTGGTGGGCAACACACCGATGGAAAGACATAACAGTGTAGAAATGTGGTTGTTTTCCACCTTTTTGTCGGCGGCAAGGGTCCCTTAAGGTGTCTTTTAAAAATAGAAAAGTACCTTGAGCGCTGCAGCTTTGACCTGAAAGGATACCATCGGTACAAACACATGCCCTACCTGGCCATGACGGATCGGACTTGCCGTATAAACTCAGCTGCAACAGAAGACACTAAAACAATAATGCCAACTGTGCCAAGAAAACACAACAAAACAACAGAGAAAAAAATACTTCGTCCCCTTAAAGAAAGCAACCACCCCTGCGATATGCAACGCACACATGGGTAGTTAGTAGGATACCATTCATTCCAGGTTGTTTATAGGTAGTATTCAAGCGATGGCTAGTGCTGCTGTTGTTCTTTGAAAGAAACAATTCCGATGATCATAGCCGCTCTAAACCAGAAAGGATCGTAGCGTTCGGCTAAAAATAAACCACACTTCCGTTCAAATAAAATCCAAGTATACTGTTCACCGGATACGGATTCCAGTGGACACATATGAGATGGGAAGGGTCTGTTGCAGCTTCCCTCACTGCCAAACATACGATAGCCGAAAAATTCCCTTTACCCAAATAGGAAATTTTGGATAAAATTCGGAAATCATTTCTGCTCGAGGTGCCTCCGTCAGCGAGTATATAGCATGGTAGGCTTCATGGAAATATATTCCTCAATGCTTCCTCGTCCTCGACCTGGTAGAAAATGGGACACTACAACCAAACCAAATGATGTCACCAATAAGCGCAATAAGCGCAATATTTTTTGTGCTCCTCGCTACCTTATTTTTCAAAATTGCAATTCCACCCTTGAACTTCCCCAGAAACATACCCACGATCCCCTTCTATGTTATTTTTTTACCAGTGTTCTTTAAGATGGACCAGGTGGAACTGTATGAAAAATATTTGAGAGAACCAATGGAAAAATATGGTGCTGTAAAAGCGTTTTTCGGATCAAGATGGAACATCCTTGTTTCTAGACCAGAGTTTTTGGCACAGGTTTTCAAAGATGAGAACACATTTGCTAAAAGCGGGAATCAAAAAAAGATTCCATACAGTGTAATTGCTACGTATACTGGCGACAACGTCATCAGCGCTCACGGTGATATCTGGAAATTATACCGGACAAGTTTGAACCACAGTTTGCAACGGTTCAACGAGGCCCCCCTATGGAAAAACGCGAAAAAGTTCTGCCAACTGATCTGCAATCAGGTCGATGTGGCATCTGGCAGTACAAAAGTTGGTCCATTGATTCAAAGGCTGACTTTGGATAACATTTCTGAAGTTACTCTCGGCTTCGATTTCGGAACTTTGAACCAGGAAAAAAGCTCGCTACACGAACACTTGCTTCTCATTAAGAAGCAAATATTTCATCCGTTATTCCTTACTTTCCCTTTCCTCGACCTTTTCCCCATACCGATGAGAAAAGAAGCCTTCAAAAATGTCGAAAGCTTTAGAAAAATTCTAGTTGAGCGGGTGAGGCAAAATATGATCGAAAACTACCAATTCGAACAAACTGATTTTGCTGCCAGTAACCTAATAAGGTCGTACAACGCAGAAAAGATAAACTATACCCAGCTAACAGACAACATTGTGATTTTGTTAGTAGCAGGCCATGAAAACCCCCAGCTGCTGATCACAACTTGCTTGTATTTGCTTGCCAAGTATAAGTCAACGTGGCAACAAGATATATGGGAAGAATGCAAAAGGATTGTTGATGGTGACTCCAAGGGCTTGAGTGAGCTGCCTCTATTGAACTCGTTTATCTTTGAGGCTGTCCGGATGTACCCTCCCTTGAACACTATCATTAACAGAAAGACTTCCAGATTGTGCAAATTAGGCCACGACATAGTTATCCCTAAAGATACTTACGTTGGATATAATAACTTTGGAGCCAATCACTATAGGAAGAGCTGGGGATCAACCGCGGACGAATTTCAACCTCAGAGGTGGGGGTCTGACATAGATACCATTTTGAAAACGTGGAGGGAGAAAAAAACCACGGCCGTATTAAGTTCTTTCCACGGTGGTCGCCGAGCATGTCTGGGAGAAAAATTAGCTCTTGTTGAACTGAGAGTCACTATTTTCGAGGTGTTAAAACAGTTCAAGCTATCACTATCACCCAGTTGGGAAGAAAAAATGACCCCTGGTGGGCCCTTGTGCCCATTGAATCTAGAGCTAACATGCGAAAGGAGAACTTAAAGGGACGGATGAATTTGTACTGAAGAACTTAGACGAATAGAAATAGTAAAGAAATGTTTAGTTGTTTATTTGTTTTTTGCTTCTTTCATTTTGTATGCAAATATCAAACCATTGTTTTTGTTAAGTCAAGGGTTTAGACTCCTCCACCTCCTCAATTGTAGAAAACCTTTCAGCTTTATCTAAGCAGTGCAAGATTTGTTCCCAAAAAACCTTCAAGTTTATATCAGTACCTACTATAGTTCCTTGCTCTCCATCAACGGCGTGCTCCTTCAAAACAAACGTTTTTCCGGCGTCCAGGTCCTCTAAATCTGTGACCACACCAATATCCAATCTTTTGAACTTGAATCCGATGGCCTCTGCATCATCTGCATTGTAAAATTGTAACAATGGGAACAAAGTCATCGGATCGTGCAATGGGGGGCCGTCCTGGAACCCTTGTACGTCTTTATAAGTCTTTTTGAAGAACTCAAACAGCTGATAGTACAGCAATCTCAGGTTATTATGATGAGTGCCCCTAACCAGTTTGTTAATTTGTTCTGTCATGATGGCTTTGTGTGTCAAATTGAGTGGGGTTAATATACATTTATCCTTCACGAGCGGGTCTCTCAGCAGGAAGTCAGCAGCGTGCGGATCTAGCCATACGTTAAACTCTGCAGAGTTGTTGAAGTTTTTGTTACCGACACCCGAAAACGCACCCCCCATGATACTAATGTATTTGACGGCTCCCTTCAACGAGGGCCTATCCCTGAATAAAGTTGCCACAGAGGTGAGGGCACCAGTGGATACGAGAGTGACGTCGTTTGGATACTCTCTGATTGCGAGTTCCATGGCATCCAGGTAACTCATGTCCGTTCTCGGTCCGACCAGCGGGGTGGGGAGCAGATCCGTCCCATCGAGACCAGACTCGCCGTGAATGTCAGGCGCGTACTTGAACCCCTCTCTCAACCACGGTGTTTGGGCCCCATCGTAAATGGGCACCTCCAAGATCTGGCCCATGGCAGTCAGTAACGACCTGGCGTTGTAGCTTGTGTGTTTAGGGGAAGAGTTACCGTAACACGTGGAGACCCCCAAGAGTTGGAATCTAGGGTGGAAGCATGCCAGCAACAATGCTATGGCATCATCGTGGCCGGGGTCACAGTCCAACCATATTGGGATCTTCGAGATGGTCATTATTCTCAGGATATTGTTGATAGTTTCCAGACAGTGGCGCGATTACGTGAATAGAGTTACATATGGATACGTAATCAGATTTTTTTAGTAGTCTTTTTTCCATGAATGGGTAACACAAAACAGCCAGACATCGAAAGTAGTATACACACTATCTTGTGTTATACGTTAATATACATCCTCATATTGAGGGGGGCGCTGTTGGCGATGCATTGGGAGTTAGGAATAAACGACGGCCACATTGTCAAACAACACAACACTATATATGTGCGTTTTGTAAATGTAGCCGGCCTTCAATCAACTTCAAGGCATGAATATATCGTTGCCCTGTTCTATGGCCATCTTTGTGTGGTAGACGATATCCTTGGATTCCCATGGGTAAGCGTACCATTTGTCAGGGACCTGTTTAGCGGCGAAGTATCTGTTTTCGTCGTTTACAATCTCTGCAGGCAAGTCAGCCTTCTTTGGCTTCAACTTGTCGTGCAGAACGAATATCGAGAACTTGGTTCTCATCTCCGGCTGTTTCTCGAGGTCGACCCCCTTGGCTGCGGCCTGCTCTTCAGCATCCTTCTCCAATTCGTGTAGTGCGTAGTGCAAAGTGGTACGTGTATCGTCGACCTCGTCAACGATCAACACGTTCTTACCGACAAGATCCAACTCACACTGCTTGTAGTCGATCCATTGGGTTCTTTGGATCTTGACACCGACCTCCTCTTGATCGTCGCCCTCGGTGTGCAAATCCTCGTACAGGGATAGAATGATGGCGAAGATCCTGATGGTGGGCACACCTGGCTCCTTCAAGAAAGTTCTCAAGATTCTAGCCGGTATGAAGCCACCACCACCAATGGCGATGATCAAATCCGGCTTGAAGTTCTTGATCCGTTCCGCAGAGATCTGGCACAGCTGGTGCACGTTGTTGTAGGAGATGTACTGCTTGTCTTCAGACATTGTGTTTGGGATGTTGAGTGTACGGATGCGAATAAATATATATACAGTTACCAGTAACAAGTCTCCAAGAACTGGACCTGGCTAAAAAAGAAAGAATTCATCCCGGGGGACACAAGTAATCGACTAAACTCGCGGGAAAGAAAACAGACATGAGGAAAGGCATCTCATCGCAACTCTTTTAATTTAAATGTGAAAAAAACTTTACCAGAAGAAGAAGAAGTAAAACCGGAAAAGAGAATAGAGAAGAGTGAAATTTTTTTTCCCTTCTCTCTCTCTCTCTCTCTTCAGAGCTTCTACGGATGTAATCTCTGACCACGAGAGAACCCCAGACGCTTACGAGCGCGTAAAGCTATCTGGTCAAACAATGAACGGCTTCTCTGCGCCCACATACAGGGCATCGCTTCCAAAGAGTGACCGCAATATATAATTCTTGTATATTGCAACAGGAGAAGTCAGAGAATACAAGAAAAAATTGCGACACAAAAGAAGAAAAAAACCGTTTCCCAAAAGAACAGTGTACAACGGCGCGTTGCTTCGCGGTGCACTTACCCTTCTTCGATCTTGTGCTTGGGTCTTGTAGAAACCATTCTGTTCAATCGCTTTGTGGACTAGTATGTCCCTTCATTTTGATAAAGATGGCTAAACCTTGCTACCCAGGGACGAACTACTATCTCGCTGCTCCAAACAGTAATGACAACTGACAGCTAAACACAGAAAAAATGGGTACACCACATACAAAAACGGGCAAAAAGTAGCGAATTACTCGTGCAAAGTATAAAAAGAAAGTGCGTCGTTGTTCGATGCGTTTTTTCCCGTCTCTTTGTTTACTATACGTTTGTGCTATTTTATTTTTCACCCTATTTTGTAACTGGCATTGTACTGGATGAGCAATTAGCAACACGCTATTCTGGTTGAAAGTATATTGCGTCGATATTCGTCAGTGTGTCCAGCTTGTAACAGTTTTAAAGGAGATGCCACCTATGGAGAAAGACGATATATCGTTGCCAAAGGCGACAGTGCAGAAACTGATCTCGGAAATAATAGACGATGACCTCTCCTTCAACAAAGACGCACGAGAGATTATTATAAAAGCCGGGATAGAGTTTCTGATGATTCTGTCGTCGATGTCCTCGGAGATGGCGGAAAATGACGCGAAAAAGACTATAGCCCCAGAGCACGTGCTCACTGCGCTGAAAGAACTAGAATTCGATTCCTTCATACCGTTCTTGGAACAGGCACTGACAGAGTTCAAGGGCACGCAGAAGTTTAGGGAGAGGAGGGACTCCAAATTTAAAAACTCAGGGCTCACGGAGGAACAGCTACTACGACAACAGGAGGAGTTGTTCAAGAAATCAAGATCGAGATTGCATCAGAACGCTCCATTGCCCACGTCGGGTGAAGCATCCATAGACGAGACTGAAAGCACCGAACACGCTAAACAAGAACCTTTAGAGTGAAGTGTGTAACGTCTAACATATATCTATTTTGCTCACGCAACTTTCCCCCTCCCCCAATTAGCATTTTTTCTTTCTTTCTACGTTGCATTCATTGAGTAGGAACAAACACACAAACAGACTCTATCAAGCCCATTTTGCAACAAAACAGATTCTCAGTCTTGTCAGGAACGATATCATCTTCAGGTTTTCAAAATTTTGTGTATATGTACATATATATATATGCTTACAGACACAGTATTCAAAACAAAACGTCAAACGTGCGGCACACAACACCAAACACTAATCAAAAAATGGGTTCTTCTCCATTATCCCCCCTTCCCCCTTTAGTATCCTTCACTTTCCTCAAGACTATGCCTTCTGGGAGACAAACTCGAGAATGACCTGGAGAGAGTGTCTCTTATCCTCAGTCAACTGTCCTACTATCTGTTGGTACATCTCTGGGTTTTCACCTTGTAGAGTTGTGAAAAACAAATGAACACTGTCAAAGGCGTTCAGATCGTCCAACGGCGTCTCCTTGAAATCGTCCTCAAAATCTTCAAAGTAATCTTCCTCCTCTTCAGGTTCCAACGCGTCCTCATCGCCACCGGCTAGGTTTTCGCCTCCGGAGGCCATCACATCCCGCTTTCTAATAGCCTTGGGTAACTGCTCCACCAACGCAACAAGTTTGTTGGCAAACTGACCAATAAAACCGGATACGCTACCGGGCATCTCGTTCAACCTTAGAAGGGACAGAATGGCCATTATTTGCAGCTTCACAGCATACACACTGCAGAACTTGTTGTCGTACCATATCTTCAGCATCTCCAGTGTCGCACCTTGTGATTCAAGGACTTGCAAAGTCTCCGTGGGTCTCACAAACAAATTGGCTAGACACAGCTTGATTATTGATTTTGCGTCAACGTCCAAATCAGCGGCTTTACCAAACCCAACTCTAACAGCTTCCGTGAACAAAGGAATATCTTTCATGGACAACGCATACATTTGAAGCAGCTCAAACACATTCTCTACATCGTAGTCAATATCAGATTCCATCTTAACGGAAAGAATCTGTAAGAAGGGTGCCACGTAGGTCTGGTCCTGCGGGAACCCAAACAGCACTATACTTTCGAAAAACACGTTGTAACATTCAAAGTAGTCCATGGCGTAAGTTTGGAAGGAGTCCAACACGTCATGGAACAACTCCCACATCTGTGGTGCAACTTGTTGGAATTGTGACTTCGACGATAAAGTCATTGCATCCATCAGATCCACAGTCTCAGTAATGATGACAATTTGAGCACTCTGGATGATAAATTTACAAACGGGGACAAATTCATCCAAAAGGGACACCTTGTTCATGGACATCACCATGGTAGTCATGGTCTGCAGAAGAGAACTAGCCTGTATCTCCTGGTCCTGGTCTCCTGTAGAGACAGACCCTGAAGCGGAGCTTTCCACCATCGATTGTGCCAGCCTGATGAATTGATCGGCAAGGTTATGTGCCAGGTCCTTAGCAAAAGGTGTCAATTCGTCAGAAAATCTTTCAACAAAGGCCTCCATCACCTCAGAAAGGATGTCGATCTCAAATTCTTTGGAAAGTTTTAGCAACTTTTCCATGATACCGGGCACTTGACCGGATATATGGCTGTGTATCTGAGGGTTGGAAATGACCAGCGTCTTCAATGCATCAGCTGCCTCTATCTGCACAGGCAACTCCTCACTATTCAGCAGATTGTGGTACGTTAATTCGTAAATCTTTGATAATGTACCCAAATCCTTAAACTCGTAGGAGAAATTGGCTACAGTTTCCAAAGCTCTGGCAACTAAGAACGGATACCTGGACTCGCCAATCAAGTTAACAATGTAGTTACTGAACAAACTCTCCAAAGAATTTTGGTCTTGGCTGAAAAAAGTAAACAAAGAGGAGATCATCCTCATGGCGCCTTCTTGTTTGTAAGCGATCGCCAAATCATTTGGATTCTGAACAAAACTGTTCAAAATATCATTAACGAAGGGCAAAAGAAAGTTCAGCTTTTCAGGGCGCTTGTGTCCAACGACAAAAACGAAGTCTGTCGATGCAACATCTGCGGTGCTACCTTCTCTATTCATATCAAAATAACGTCTTGTATATTCTTCCGAATCTTCCTCAAGCAGTGTCACAGATTGGTCGCTAGCACATAGACAAGTGAATATTAGAGACTCAATTATTGGAGACAAATGAGATTCGATTAGTGGGTATAATGAGTCGTTGACCATGCACTTCTCCAAAAACTGAATTAAATGGTACAGTGCAGATTCAGATAGCCAAAGGGATCCAGTTGACCAAATTTGAATAATCTTGAAAAACTCTTGCACAATAGTAGGGGCCAACTGATTGAACACATATGAAACAAACTCTTCAGAGATATTTTTGGTGGATTTCGTGTAACGATGGATAAACCTGTTCAAATTACCAAATCCCCATTTACTCACCTTAACTCTTTTATCCAATGACCTATCGGAAACGTCTATATCTAACACTTCTTTCGGTAGCGGCTTTGCACAGATAAAGAGATGCAGTTGAATCCATGAATTCAATTTCTCAACGTTGTTGAAATACTGAGGAAAATTGTTCAAGCAGGCATATTTGAATGATTTTAAAATTAGGTACAACAGCTCGCTCGACCTGTAGTCTGTTTGGTTGACCAGTTGCGAAAGGATTTCTTCAACAGTTGGGAATACATCAGAAATAAAACTGTCAATATATTCTCTGTGCCCACACATGTCGTACCTATGAGCGTTACACATCTGGAACAGCAACAGTAACCCAGTGTATGTATAGTCGGCCTTCCCACTCGTTAGGAGTCCATTGATTGTGCCAGACATATCCCACGAATTGGTCCTGCTCAAAATGATGCGGATAGCCTCGGTGAGATGTGGTCTAATATGGTTATTTTCGCAATTGGCAACCAAAATTTGAATGATATTTTCCTTAATTATGCTTCCTTCTTGCAACGTGATGTCGTCAACATCAACCGATTCTTTACTTGTGTCAGACTTCCACGATTTTTGAACTTTATTCTTCAAATAGATAGCCGCAGACATGCGGATGTTGAGTGGTAGTTCCCCATTGGAGACCACCTTCAATAGGAATGATGCAAAACCGGAAACCTTCTGAAATTCATAAAGCTGCATTTCGGCAGCCCTGATGATCTTGGCATCGGCCACCATTGTCTGCTCAATGCATTGCAAAATTGCCTGTTCGTTCTGCATTTTGCTCTTATTTTATGATAATGCAACAAAGCAACTGTCCTTTAGCAAAACTTGTAACTGTTTAATGGTATTGAAAGCTGTAGTGAATGGAAATACGGCCAGCACAAAGCTTTGCTTACGAATCCATCGTGTCGATCATAATCGACAACACCACCTGTAATTTTTCACCCTGCTTGTTTGTTTTTCGGTTTTGGTCCAAAAAAATTTTCAAAGAATTTCTAAACACGTGAATTTTGTATGTTGACAGTGGGTGAGTTAACCCATTGACAATAGCAACCGCGACAGATATAGCGGGAAGCATGGTCAGCTTAAGACAATGGAGGTATATGGCATATGCTGTTGGGTTATTTGTAATTTTCCAACCATCCTACATTCACCCTGATGAATTCTTTCAATCAATTGAGATTCTGGTGGGTAGATTCACGTCTGCTAAAGCAACAGTACCCTGGGAATTTAATGCACAAAATGCGTCAAGAAGTTTCGCTCCGTTGTATTTATGGTACGGCCCCCTGTATTTTGTCCTGTTAAAGATTGTTCGCATAAGAGATCCCGCGGTCATAATATTTGTCACGCGTTTGTACAACTACATCTCGTATATTCTTGTCTCGAGTTGGGCCATCACACTAATCAATAATCATGGGGAAGTTCAAAAATCACTGCTGCTTATTGCCACATCATACGTTACCTCGGTGTTTCAAAGTCACTCGTTTTCCAACTCACTGGAAACGTTGCTTTTGCTGGTGGTCCTAGCGCTCTTTGTTAAGGTACTGAGATCCTTGCAAAGCAATAATTATCAAATCTCAGGTTTGATTGGGATTTTGATATCAATTGGGTGTTTCAACAGGATCACATTTCCCGGTTTCATTTTTTTGCCGTTTATCAAAGTGCTCTTCCAATTTTACCGAAGGAATATAAAGTCGCTTATTGTTATCTGTGGATCGACACTATGCAGTTCCTGCATTTTCGTTCTTTTTGATACATATCTATATCAGACACAGACCTTAACATTTGCTCCTTTGAACAACCTTCTATACAATGTCAAGCTATCCAATCTGTCTGAACACGGCCTACATCCAAGATATACGCATCTGCTGGTCAACTTACCTCAGTTGTTAGGCCCTGCTGTATTTTTGTTCCCCGTTTATTACAGAAAAATTGGTAGTAACATCAAAAGTCTTCCTTCGTTGTCCGTTATATCTGGATTGGTAACACTGTCACTATTCCAACATCAGGAGGCAAGGTTTTTGATACCTATAGTTCCTCTCGCACTGTTGCTATGTAGCAAGGTTAATCAAAATAGAAAAGGTTTTCTGATGGTCTGGCTGATATTCAACATGGTGATGGGTCTCATAATAGGCTGCTTCCACCAGGCCGGAATTATTAAAGTTCTGAACTACTATTATAGGGAGCAACAGACACGAAATAATTTTGGTGTTCATATATGGTGGAAAACCTACATGCCACCAACGTGGATGTATATGTGTGACAATTTGACAACATCAACAACGAACATTGTCAATGGCACGGAGCTGCTTGACGAAATTAAATTCGATATTACATCACAACATGTGGTTGATTTGAAGGGAGCGGACCTAGAATTACTGGATTCTGCGCTAACAAACTTCCTGCAACGTAATGATAGAGTAAACTTGATTGCACCTGCATCCGTTAAAACTAGGTTGATGCGATACCTGAATGAAACCAGTTTCAAGGTGACGGAAGATTACCATACTTTTGACCATCTAGATTTGGATCATTTCGATGTGGCAGACCTTACCACTTTCATACCGGGTATGTCTTCGTACACTGTTCAGAATATTCTGTAGTGCTTTTGATCATTTAATAAGATATTAACATACTTTTCTTGGTCTACATAGGTGATATATCGTGCATGATTATTTGTAAAATTCAAACTTGTCCACATCACTATCTGTTTTGACTTGAGATGCATATGCTTCCTCCAAGTCGCTCTGTAATATGACGTATCTGTTCTTCCTTACCGCACGCAGACCAGCCTCTTGCATGATAGCGGCAATGACTGCCCCCGATAATGAGTCATTGCGAATAATCAAAGAATCCAAGTCAGCTTCTGGAGCTAGTGCCATCTTAGCAGCAACAGTTCCAAAAATCAAACGACGCTCACGCCTATCCCTCAAGGATGGAAATTCGATTTTTCTGTCTAATCTACCAGGTCTTAACAGGGCAGGATCTAGTGTGTCTGCTCTATTTGTTGCCATGATAACCTTTACATTCGTCGATTGGTCAAACCCATCCATCTGTGTCAGCAGTTCGATCAAAATACGCTGAACTTCACGATCAGAACCCGTTTGCGCATCAAATCTCTTCGTGGCAATAGAATCGACTTCGTCAATAAAAATGATGGATGGAGCGTTCTCTCTTGCCAATCTGAAAACGTCACGGACCATTCTTGGACCCTCACCTAAGTACTTATGGACAAACTCAGAACCGTTCACTCTTATAAAAGCAGCATTTGTGCTATTAGCGACTGCCTTAACTAACATGGTCTTACCGGTACCTGGAGGACCGTACAACAATACACCTCTTGGAGGATCAATACCAATTTGCTCATATAAGTCTGCTTGTGTCAGAGGCAGTTCCACCGCCTCCCTTATCTCCTGTTTTTGCATATCTAACCCACCGACATCAGCATAGGTGACGTCTGGTTTCTCGTTTTCACCCATCACAGCTATACTAGAGTCTGAGTCTGGAGGCAAAATATCAACCAGAGCGTTAGAGTGGCGGTGCAAAGCGACAGACATGGATGGCTTCAGCTGCTCTCTATCCAATGTAGATAGAATCCTTACCACGTAGTTCATACCAGTGGTGCTCGATACAATACCTGTGCTATTATCTATAGGTTCTAAAAACTGCCCGATAACCAATGGCACAGATTGGATTCTCTTGACCTCCTCTTGAGCCTTCAGCAGTTCACGTTTCAAATGGCGCTGCTCATCCTTGATGTAGTCCTCCTGTAAAACGAGCAATTCTAGCTCTTTCTCCAATTTCTTCAGCTTTAAATATACATCAGCGCTTGCACCACCGGATATGTTGATGACATTGCCGTTAATAGCCTTATTTTGTTGTAACTCTGCCAGTAGGGATCCGAAAGATTTGACAGCGGATTTCTCCTCTGTAACGTGCTCAGGGGCCGGCGTAATTCCCAGTTCCTCCATAGTTCTCTTCTCCTTTCAATTAAAAAATGGTAGTATAGCTGGATCCAAAGTGATAGGCTTGGTCTTTGAACTACTTTGTGTGAAACGTTGAAGATAACACAACCGCGGCCATTTGTTATTGCCACCGAATTCAATCAGTTCTTCCCATTTTAAAATTTGGGAAAAAGGACAAGTTATAAGATCACGTGATGGGTGACAGTTACGGATTATGTACAGAGCTTATAAAGGAAGGTCGTGTGTATGAATATGTTACCAGGAGCATCTCTGATAATTCACAGGGCAGCCAGGGTCACCAAAGATGTCAGTATCATCAGTGTTGTTGAAAACAGATAAAATTCTGTCGTGGATAACTCTACGGAATGTTTTGGGGAAAAGCTGTAAAATTGTTTGATTTTGTGGAAGAGAGTCAGCAGAACAGTCGCAAAATCGTGCAGTGGTGCCAGTTTCGTGTTCTTAGAGGGAGCAGCTAGCATGTCTGTGGCGTATTCTTGTTCATTCGCTTGAATGGTTTCCTCTGAACTGAGTTCAGTCTTTTGGTCACCAATTTCTTCAATATTCACGGGTTCTCCTCCAGTGTTGTCAATTTTGGTAGCCAAGTTCTCAAACTTAGCAGATTGCTCAACAGAGTGCGCTTCCAAAGCTGCTTTGAATTTGTCCTCGAAAGATCTTGTCAGCCTCCTCCTTTTCCAAGGTTCCAATAGCAGTTGCAGTATTAAAAACAAGCAAATGTTAATCCCCATCAGCGTGAATGTCCCCCACGTGGATGTTCTCCTTATCTTATCGGACCATATCTGTTCTTCGTGATACCTGGTTAAGATGGCCCTGTATAAGTCATCGTGCAATTGATCCTCCCGACTCTCCACGTGTGCCAACTTCACTTTCAGGTCTTCCACACGCCGTGAGTTAATTGTATCATCTTTATACAGTTGTGTAAATCTTTCGAGATCCTCCGTGGACCAGCTGCTCTTCCTCTGGAGTAGATTATTAACCTCCCTTTGCGATTGGATCCGCGTTTGAATTGCGTCATTGTACTCGGTTTTACACTTCTTGACCTCCAGTTTCACCTCTTCTAGCTGACGCTCCATTGTAACAATACTCTCTCTCAATTGTTGAATGGAGGAGTAACCTGTCACATCGTTTAACACTTTCGTTGCGGTGAAGATCGTCTCCTGTAAAGAGTCCATATAGAGGGTCAGCTTTCGGGAAAGACGGTTCCGATGCGATTCCCTGTCACTGGGCAATCCTTCAATCTTGGAATTTGTCTTGGCATCAATATCGTAATTTAGTTTAGAATCCTGCCTTTCCCGATCTTGTTCTGCAATCTTGAAGTTTGCCTTTTGTATCGATTTCTTCATTATTCCCAGGTTATCCGATATCTGTTTCCTCGAGGACCGCACGTTACCTCGTACCTGTTCTGCCCTATCCTTCAAGACCGAAATTTTTGGTTGTAATGCCTCCCAAAGGGTACCTTTCTCATTCTCTTTACTCTTCTCCTCTCCAGCATTTTGATCGTTCGATTGCTTATTCAAAGAATGACCTGTACTCAGAATTCTAGCTGGGTTTACAGAGTACCGCACTCTCGAGGTCGCCAATTGCCATTTGACGCCTCTAACAGGACGTAAGAACATCGTATCGGTCCCCTATGATGATCTATCCGTCCATTCTTGACTTTAGAGACAAATATCTCAATGTTTTGTTGAAAAACAAGGTTTGATAATCGCATCTCCGATAGAAGAGAATAGGATTTGTGTGGTGCAGGGCGAAGACAGCGGAAAGAAAATAATTTATTACGATTCTTATCAGTTCCAATACACTCCCCTTGTGGCCACTGCCGTTACACACTACAGCAAACTTTACGATCAGAGTTGTTTAGGTATCCACCGTGTATCAACAACGTGCAGCCAAAAGACTTATTTCACAGGAGACACCACTAATAAGTAACAAGAAAAGGATACTATCAACAACTTAGAGGTCACCCACTGCAGCTTCGCCCCATCGCAACGTCAAAAAAGACCTACAGTTGTACTTGTACATGACTACTTCCCTTTGAACAGCGCCATCAAAGAAGAAAAAGAACGACCTTTTGAAATTTGAAAATTTTTGACGAAAATTTTTTTATTGCGATTCTCATCTCAAACTCATCGCTAAAATCACTGGGATAAATACATTATCGTAGCTATCAATCGCAGCATACACCCATCGAGATTGATTAAAAAGAATAGTGTTTAAGAATGGTTGCTCCCACTGCTATCAAAAGTAACGCCGATTCGGCAGGTGTGTCTGCACCAATAACGGCAAGCAGGATTGTTGGTACCGATAACACGCAGCCCATCGAAAATGAGGACGATGATGAGGACGTCCTGCTAGACTCTGGTATGGCTGTGGATGAAGATGGAGAGGGGAAGGGGTCCGATAACGGTGCCGCGAATACAAAGAGGGAACATAAAGGTGTTGTTCTGGATGAGCAAGGGAAGCCACGTTTCTCATCGGCTAATAAAGCCTCCGAAACCAAAATAAAGGCAGAGAGCAGGAAAGTTGCTGTCCCACCACATAGAATGACGCCACTAAGGAATAACTGGACGAAAATATACCCACCACTAGTAGATCACCTGAAGCTACAAGTCAGAATGAACTTGAAGACCAAATCAGTCGAGTTGAGAACTCATCCTAAACATACCACTGATCCTGGTGCCCTGCAAAAAGGTGCTGATTTCATCAAGGCTTTTACGCTTGGGTTTGATCTCGATGATTCTATTGCCCTTTTGAGATTGGACGATCTGTACATTGAAACTTTCGAAGTTAAGGACGTGAAAACGTTACACGGGGACCATCTGTCAAGAGCCATTGGCCGTATCGCTGGTAAGGACGGTAAGACCAAGTTTGCTATTGAAAATGCAACGAGAACGAGAATCGTGTTGGCCGATAGTAAAATTCACATTCTGGGAGGGTTTACGCATATAAGAATGGCCAGAGAATCAGTCGTCAGTTTAATTTTGGGTTCGCCTCCAGGTAAAGTTTACGGTAACCTGCGTACTGTTGCATCGAGGTTGAAGGAGCGTTATTGATTTTAGCAGTCTCGAAGATCTGCTGAACTCGCCCCGCTGGCGTCTGTACATTATTAATTTCATTTCCCTTTTGGTGTATTTCCTTGAGTCTTAAGAATATAGTTATAAAGCTAATAAATTCACATAGTAGTCTTTAAGAATCAATGATAGTTTCGGTATATGTAATGCACATCAATTCCATTTTCGTATACTTTTCCAATCTCCTCTAAAGTCAAACCCTTCACCTCGGGATAGCAAAAGTATACAAAGAACCAAGCCAAAACGGTGAAGAATGCAAACAATAACATGGTGTCTTGGTTACCTATCTTTGCCATGAGGGACAAATATGTCATTGATACCAGTGCGTTAGTCAACCAGTTGGTGCATGAAATGCAAGAAGCTCCAAATGATCTTCTGTTCAAAGGGAGGAACTCGACCGACCCCCACGGCACTGTCCCCAGCGCGGACGCATAACCACCAACGTACACAACAATGGATGCGAGCAAAATGTTAACGTTGTCACGACTGAACCCCATTGTAGAGAAGAGCAGTCCGAACGTCATAGTCCAGATTGTGTACAGTAGCATCGATCTTCTCCCCACTGTATCAACATACCTTAGAGCTACAAAAGTGAACACGAAGTTTGTCAACGCGACAGCCATTGCCGGGAGCAATGGATTTGTCACATCAAATTTCGAGAATATTATTGGGGAATAGTACATGAATGCATTGAATCCTGTGATTTGCTGGAAAACCATAAGCATACACCCAACAAAGAGGGCTCTCTTCGTCCTTGGTTCCATCTTGTGAACTTTTCTGGGAAGTTGATTACTGGATGCGTTTCTAGGCACCATAATCAACGGTGTTGATGAGTCAGACAAAGCCCGCTCTGATCTAGCTTGTTGTTGTAATGTAGATGCCCTCCGAGTGTTTGGAATGTTCACATCTGGGCTATTTCTAAAGGTACACATTAGCGGGGCGATATCTTCGTAATTGTGTAGTCTGTTTATATCATGAACCAACTTCTTCATCTTGTATACAATTTGGACCTCTGTGGCAGTTGGGTAAACCAGTTTGATGGCATGTTGAGTTTCAGCAAGTTTCCCCTTCGATATCAGCCAACGTGGTGATTCCGGGACAAAATCCAATACGAGCAAAAAGAATATAGCAGGAATCGCAGAGATCGCAAACAAGTATCTCCAAGCGTGCCTTGCGTCACCAAGAAAATAAGCGATGATGTACGAGAGTAATTGGCCTCCCGTGATCGCCACGGAATTCAAAGTCAGGATAAACCCTCTAACCTTTGCCGGTGATATCTCGCTCAAATATATGGGGACGCATTGAGCAGCAGCGCCAACTGCTACGCCTACAATCATTCTCCCAGATACCAACCAAATAAGGCTCGAAGAGAGTGCCATCCAGATAGCAGCTACGACGAAAACAACACAACATGCGGCCAAAGTAAACTTCCTACCGGCTTTGTCTGCCAATGGGAATGCCAACAGCGAGCCAAAAAAGGATCCAACACTCGTACTAGCTGTAATAAACTCCTCGTTGAGGGAGGTCATCTCTGTTCGATTCAAATCCGCGGGATCCAAATTGATCAGTACCCCAGATATCACCCCAGTATCGTAGCCAAACAGCAACCCACCTATGGTCGCGGCAAACAATATGAGTGCCATTCGGAGTGTAATTCTATACGGCAACTGTTCTATATCATTTACTGTCGTTGCAGTAATCTGCGACATTGTCGAGTAGCAGTCGGAAAAGACCTCCTCCGCTTCGATATCCCCATGTTCCATATCTGTATTAAAGCCTTGAAATCACGGGAATGGCATAATAATCCCCTCTATCTCTCTCTACAGCAGCCGGTAGATCGATCAGGGTCACCTCTAGCGGTACTGCACTGCCTCTTCCGAACCCCGCCTTATTGTTCAGTGTGCTCCCTCTGCATCGGATGGCCTTTTTCCTTTTTATCGATAGAGAGGAAAAAATAAAAAGAAGGAAGAGGCAAGAGTTTAACAGCGATTAGGAGTTACTAGAGGGGGGAAACCTGTGTGTACGTACATAGACTGTGCATAGAACAACTTTACACTACATTATCTCTCACAGAGTACTTGATATCAGGTACTGAGGAGTAGCATTTGCTCTTTTGTTGTTGTTTTTTCTGCCCATTTCTTCCTGCTTCTTATTTGAGTATGAGTTTTAAAGGTTTTACAAAAGCGATTGCGCGGGCACCGCAGTCCTTCCGCCATAAGTTCAAGATGGGGGAGCAGACGACTGACCCTGTGTATGAGGATGCAGAGCGTCGGTTCAAGGAACTGGAAACAGAGACTAAGAAATTGAGTGACGAATCTAAACGGTACTCTGGTGCTGTCAATGGAATGTTGACACATCAGATTGGGTTCGCCAAGGCGATGGAGGAACTGTTCAAGCCGATCAGCGGTAAGATGAGTGATCCGAATGCTACTGTCCCTGAGGATAACCCTCAAGGTATCGAGGCGAGTGAACAGTATAGGACTATAGTTGCCGAGTTGCAGGAGACTTTGAAACCGGACTTAGCGCTTATTGAGGATAAGATCATCAAACCGTGCCAGGAGTTGCTGAGCACGATTGGGTATATTCGTAAGATGGCAACGAAGAGAAACCACAAGAAACTGGATCTGGACAGGAAATTGAACAACCATGCCAAGTACGAAAACAAGAAGGAACCCACGCCTAAGGACGAAGAGAGGTTGTACAAGGCACAAGCGGAAATGGAGGTTGCACAGCAAGAGTACGATTATTACAATGAGTTGATGAAGACACAGTTGCCTATCCTGTTTGGGCTGGAGGCCCAATTTGTTCAACCGCTGTTCGTATCCTTCTACTTCATGCAACTGAACATATTCTACACACTTTACAACAGATTTCAAGACATGAAGATTCCATATTTCGATCTAAACAGTGACATTGTAGAGGCGTTCATGGCCAAGAGAGGCAATGTAGAGGAACAAGCTGATGCATTGACAATCACGCATTTCAAAGTTGGGTACTCGAAGGCGAAGCTGGAGATGACCAAAAAACGTTACGGTGCCGGAAGAGATGGTGCTGCTACTGATGGACAAACGGGCACACCCGGATATGGATCTCCAGAACCTGGCCAACCGGGTAACGTTCCACCGGGTTACGGTCAAACAGCCTACGGTCAACCAGGATACGATGAGAAGGCGGCATATAACCAGCCAGGATACGGCCAGCCAGGGTACGGCCAGCCAGGGTACGGCCAGCCAGGGTACGGCCAGCCAGGGTACGGCCAACCCGGATACAGTCAACCCGGATACGGCCAGCCAGGATACAATGAAAAGGCGACATACGGCCAACCCGGGTACGGTGCTGCAGCAGCTCCTGCAGCCCCTGGTTACGGGGCTGCACCAATGTCCCCCATGTCTCCTATGTCCCCCGTGGGCACTGCAGGGGCACCTGGTGCAGCTCCAGTAGCTGCTGCTGCTACCACTGGAGCACCACCTCAATACACACCTACCCCAACTGCTCAACCTGGTATGGGTGCCGCACCAATGCCCACCGGTGTTGAAACGGTGACAGCACTATACGATTACCAAGCGCAAGCTGCTGGAGACCTAAGTTTCCCCGCGGGGGCCACCATTGAAATTGTACAACGGACCGCGGACGTCAACGAGTGGTGGACAGGGAGGTACAACGGCCAACAAGGTGTGTTCCCCGGGAACTACGTCCAGTTCAACCAGTGAATTACACCCCCTCCTCTACCCCCGAACCCCCCTCGCCAATCGCCATCCCCGTCCTCTTCCAGCCCCAAAACGGAACGGTATGTACCCGTAGTGTATAACTCAGAACCTGTAGCTTAATTAATGCAAAACACGTTGATTTTACCGTATTGGGTAACCAGGAAATCTCACCTTCCCGATCGGGCAACCTGCATCCTCATGTGGAACGCCATTTCCGCTTTGGGAAACGCATCGACCAAAAGGGAAAGACCCTGCTCGAAAAGGTCAACAGTTTCCTAAAAGGGACGCAAAAAAAAGAAAAGAAGAGGAAAGAAGAATTTCTTTTTTTTCGTCCGCTCGATATAGTTTTCGACGGAACATCGCATCGTCCAAGAAATACACCACAGACGAACAACTGCGACGAAGGGAGGACGGACAGACTCTGGGGAACAGAACAAGAGAGAAATAGAAAGCAGGTTTTCTGGCGTGCAAGGGAAAGAAAGGGAAAAAAAAAGAAAAGGAAAAACTTATTTAAAAGTTGTATAATATTACTGTGGAGCACGTTCTTTAAAGGTCCGTGTCGTACTGTAAAAGTAATCTTCCCTGTTTCTGTGTTTGTGTCAGCAGATTATACCAAAGAGGGAAAGCTGCACTGCCAGCTTATTGTGCCAGTTCATCTTTGAAAAAGAAAAGAGACGAACCGTTCGGCGCCGAACCGGCCTCCCCCATTCCTCGTCTGGAAAGTTATAGACGTCGCGGACGTAGAACAAGAGAGTGTCTGTCATCCCCCTTGGCATTTACGTATACTCCCCCATACTGCTAGGGTTCTTTCAAAGAGAAAGCGAGAAAAATTGTTTCTTTTTGCTTTTTTTTTTAATTCAACGGTCAGAGTTCGAACTTAAGCCACGATTGGGATTTTTGATATAGGCATAAAGTGGCTGAAGAAAGAGAAGCCTAAGCTTTATCAGCCACGGATCCCTGAATAAAAGGGAAAGTAAGGAATTATCGAGTATCAGGAGAACTGAGCAGGCGAAAAAATAAAAAATTGAAACCCTGAGTTCGAGAAGCAAGCATCGCGCAGTTATATATTGCAGCGACGTGAAGAGAACTCTATCGAAACTACACACTACTTATTCCCACACTTTCTCCTATTGGTTACCAATAACACTTTAATTTTTTTCTTTCCACTCCCCACACGACGTTTAGGAGATGCCCCAATTTTGGAAGCAATTTGTTAATAACCCGAAGAGCATGTCTTCGGATTCGCTGGCGGGGCCTCCAGTGGCAAACGGTAACTCGCATTCGACAGTAAACACATCTGAACGTACAAACGGTACCGGTGCTAATACAGGTATTTCAGTGCGGCCCAATCTGTACAACAGGCCCAATTCGTACCATTCTTCACCCGTGGCAGCTGCCAAAAATGATCAGAGTAAAACATCGGCAATGGCATCTAGCACGGAATACAAAATCTTTAGAGACACCTTCCTAAGCAATAAAAACGGGTTTTCAGGGAGGGTATTTGGTGTTGCGCTGTCCGAGTCGCTGAGTGTCGCGAGCGCTGAGGTCATTGTACAGTCGGAACTAGTAAGTTTTGGCAGAATACCGATTGTCGTCGCTAAATGCGGGGCCTACCTCAAGGCAAACGGGTTAGAGACGTCAGGGATATTCCGTATAGCAGGGAACGGTAAGAGAGTCAAGGAGTTGCAGTACATATTCTCGTCGCCGCCTGATTACGGGGCCAAATTCAATAACTGGGATGCGTACACGGTACACGACGTTGCATCGTTACTTAGACGGTTTCTTAACAACTTGGAGGAACCACTTGTACCGTTGTCCCTTTACGAGGAATTCAGAACCCCACTCCGTGAAAAACCAAGGATTATAAAGCACATGGCTATGCACAGCGTTCAACATCCAAACGCAAATAGGGAAAACAGTGCAGGTACAGCGAACAACAAAAGGGAGGAGAGCCCATTGGATGTATCCAGCGAGAGGCCGACGGATACACATGGTAACGCCACTGATGCAGATACGACTGTTGACGTCGAGTCAGAAAACATGACAATAGATCAAAGGATAAGCAGTGGTAGGAGTGACAAGCCGGAACCTCGCAGGGAACTATCGTTCAAAGAAGTCCTAGCAAGCAACGACCCAAGCGAGGTGACAAACAGTTGCGATGACGAAAAGGAGGAAGAGAGAAGGAGAAGGAAACTTCGTCACAAGAAGAGACTCACACGCGACATAAGGGCAGCCATCAAGAGCTACGAGGACCTGTTCGTCAAGTTGTCCAATGATACGAAACAACTGACAATCTACTTATTGGACCTCCTGAGTCTCTTCGCCAGACAATCACAATTCAACCTCATGTCGGGGAGGAATCTGGCTGCTATCTTCCAGCCGTCAATGCTATCGCACCCAGAACACGACATGGACCCAAAAGAATACGAACTCTCGAGGTTTGTCGTCGAATTCCTCATCGAATATTCTTATAAGTTACTACCACATCTTCTCAAGATCGCCAACGAAGAGCAGAAACAACAACAACTTTCCAGAAATCAGACAAGGAAGGTACCCCAAATAACTACAACGTCTTCTTCCAGCATCGATAGACTACCCCGTTCCACATCCAGGAAACCAAGTAGGACGGGATCCCCAGTCGAGCTACTAACAAAGACGTCGCCGAGCAAATCTAACCCACCTTCGTCATCTCTATTGAACATGTCACCTCCAGCTCCGTCATCCATGTCAAGAGCCATGTCACCAAGAAAGTCAAACTCGCAGTCACAGATACCCCTGAAAAAGGCCTCGTCGTCTTCACTAAGAGTAGCCCCCATTAGTAGGCCGCACTCTAGGTCCATCGGATCAGCCCAGGTTCCACCGGACTTTATCCCCAGCACTAAGAGAAGAACGAATTTGTTCCCTTGGCTACCTAAATCTGGTATACTGAGTGATACGGGCGATCTCACGGGGACAGATCCGGAAGAAGCTGACGGTTACTTTGACGAGGAAAACAACCACGGCGCAGATGCCCAGTCACCAGGCAGTATACAATCAGGATCGCTACCCAAGTCAAACCTCCTGTCGATACCCATCTTCCATCGCTCGCTGAGTGGGAATAGCACCGCGTCTTCATTCAAGATTCATAGTACAAACAACACCAATGGGAGACCACTATCAATGGTCATGGATGGTTCGTTGAATGGTTCGAACGAAGATTTTGCATACTCATCCACAAATGAGACCGATGAACCGGAAAAGGGCAGAAGGAAGAAAAGAGAATCCTGGCTGCATAGATTAACTTCGCGCTAATCTCTTAAACACAGATATTGGTCAGTGGTATGACAAGCTGCTTGCAATGTCAGCCCGAAGAATATCATACCTCGCTTCGCAATATGGACACTAGTATAGCTACAGGTTACGGGTAAATGCTAATATGCTAGATATAAGTTGACCGCATTATGCTGTTGATAATATATAATTGTATATCATTAGTAAGCTTCCCAGTTATCTATACGTATGAATATAGGATGTCTAAGAGGGTAATGAAAAACTCCTCTTTTTTTGGCTCAATTCAACTCAATAATATCGTCGTCTATCGCTTGCTTCACAGCCTTAGTTGGAGGTCCTTCGTCATCATCCGAAAAGTGTCTTTTTTTACTTGATGTAGTATCGGTGTCATCCAAGATGGTTATGACATCTTCCTGGCCGCCCTCTGTCGTTGCAACAGTGTCCACATTTTCAGATGTCTCCTCGGTATCAGTGGTGCTTGGGGGAGCAGGTAACAAAGGGATATTCAATTTAGGCAGCTCCATTTTCTCCTCATTTAGAGAACCAGACACAACAATATAAAATTCGGCTGGTTTTTTCAACATCCCGTCGTCCCTATCACTGTCGTCACTAAGAAGGATAACAGAGCCGTCATGTAATTTCAGTTCAGAAAGTGTTTTCTGTAGCAGGTCATCGAAGTCAAAGTCAACTAACAACCTTTGGCCCGTCATATCCAATAACGAAATATCCTCTTCATATTCGTACTGACTTTGTAAACACTCCACAAATTTTTGTAGTGTAAAAGTTTCCAAAGACTTCTTGCTCACATGGAGAACACCACGCACAACTGCTGCACACACAGGGCATTTGCAGTTTGGAGGAGCCAACTTTGGATTGGACAGATACCTGTTTTGAGACATGTTACTTGATTTTGCTGTGAATGCCATGTTCAAGTCCTTCGCATCCTTTAAAGGTGCATATTTCAACAGGTTCAAAATACGTAATGACGTAATGGATGATAGACCAGCAACTAAAGCATTGGTTGTTGCAATGGCAGGAATGATATTTCCTGCAATTTGTTTAATATCGAATACCGACTTCATGGGAATGTTAAATATTTGTGATCTGATATTGGACGCGGCAGCAACAAATTCTAGTGTGTCCTCGTCATCTTTGTCAAATTCAATGAAATTGTTCTCCTTTGGCATCCTGTCTATGAGCTTCTCCGTCACGTTGATGAAGTTTTGGATTTGCTGTTGAATGGGCCAGATATTGTTCAGGTCAAGCTTTTCGTCTTCGGGAGATTTCACGATATCTAGTGCGTTTATTGGAACAGGTTTGTCTCTTGTTTTCCATAGATTCCCCAACAGTAGCAACTTCTCAATATCTTGAATAAATAGTTTCTTCAGTATTGCTGGTATTCTTTCCTTCTGTTTAGCGGTGATTATGTTTTGTAGCTCTTGAAGCTCGTTCGTTTCTTGCTTAATTCTTTTGATTTCTTCAGGATCAGTGGTACCCCAGTCTTTGTTGGGATCATCCATATTGTCTCCCGTATTTTCTGCAGCAAACAATTGGCTAAACAAGAAATTTTTTGCCCAGACAATGCAATGAATTGGCTGAGATGGCGTGGACCTGATTGTGCACACGGGAAAAGTCTTTGGAGTCTCCTTTTTGGTGCAATCGAAGCATTCAGTTTTCCCTGGTATAATCGGCTGAATATAACCATCAAACCCAGCAGTGCCGGATTCCAGCAAAGGTGTCAAGATGAATTGTGATATTTTGTTGACATACCGTCTAGCAGCCAAATTGTCCAATGCATTAAAAATAATGTCAAATTGCTCAAACCAATGCAAGGGGAACTGTGTCGAGTCCATGATGTTGCCTTGGTAGGGAACAATCTTGGAGTTGCTGAAGTGTTTTACAGCATTCACAGCAGTGGTGGATTTTGGCTTTTTGATATCACGTTGCCTGAACAAGAATTGTCTGTTAAGGTTGGACAAATCAATGGTATCTAAGTCAACAATGTGTATCTCGCCAAAGTCCATAAGGATCAGATCTTTCAGCAATTCTGAACCTATACCTCCAGCACCAACCAGCAAGCACTTGGTGTTGCGTATTTTCTCATAATTCTTCTGACCTAAGATTTTGACAATGTTTGTTTCCCTGGGCATTGCTTCTGGGTGGCGAGGTAGTATACTAATGTAAGATCAATCCGATAACAAGTGTCTTTTGGTTAAACATGTAAACGTTAAATGTGGAAGCTTTCGATTTTTCACTTTTTTTCGCTTTATTTTGTACTAATTCATCTACAAAAAACTCATTGATTGTAGTACTTGAAATGGTCAAAGTCCAAATCGTTGTAATGAATATGTGTTTCCTACTTTCGTATCTATATAGAGAAACTATACTTAATCAATTTGCTGCTTGACAGAGCAGGCATTGATATATGCACATCTATATGGTTGAAAAAACATCTGCGATCCTTTCTGATAGATTTTTGGTGATCTTTTTGTTTCCTGGGATGTTGCCGAGTTTATGATAGAGCAGTTTTTTCGCCTCTAGCTCAGACTTGCAGTTACGGTACGCTGTGAGCAGATGATTCAATGTCGGAAAAACTGACTGGATGGCGATGGCTTTCTCAAGTGACACACCCTTGACGTACAGCAAAATCTGTATTGTCAGTTCCGCTACGGTTCTCAGTTCGTTCTTGCTCATAATTTCCTGAAAACATTCAAATGTGTGGCAGCATTCTATGTTCGATTTTTTGCTGAATTCTAGCTGGAATCTCGTCAGCAGTTGTTTGTACTCCACCTTATTGTTAACTGTCTTAGGGAAAATTACTAATAATTCTTTATCAGCATAAAACCGCTCGATGACACAGTGTAGGGCATTCAATTTTTCTACCGTTTGTTCGGAATTTGCTGTTCGTATAACGCCAAACATATAGTAAGTCAATATTACCCAAAGTGATGTCCTTAACGCTTCGCCCATATTCCCTACAGAACCACCCATTGTCTCTTCGATCAAATAGTACTTGTGAGCGCAACCAGAATTCTCCAAACGGTTCTTCTGCTCCATGAACCTATTGTCGCGAATACTGAGGGCCAGGTCATCTAATCTTTTCCTTTCAATAATAGTATTCAAAATGCATAGGCATCCAGTTTTCTTGTTTTTAGCCACCCAAATAATGTCACCTAGAGAGAGTTGTCGTATATCTGTCTTCAGGCCCTTCCGTGCCAGAGCTTTCGCGAAGAAGTCACGGTCAGTTTGAGATTTTATTTCGCGACGATCAACAATTGGGTATATCTCGTATGAGTCCTTTGTCCAAAGTTCATAACTCACCCCCTCGAATTTTTTACGTGGGTTCCTTTCATGCGACGACGAGAACAGTTCGTTTTCCGCCTCTCTCAAATCAGTATTTGAACTTACCGATGGTGCCGCTAATTTGGAGCCTCTCGGTGTACTAGTGGTTTGGAAAGTGGTATCCAGAAACGACATACTACTTTTGTCTCGATTCTTTATCTGTATTTGACTATGAGCCTTAATAAGGTCACTCAGGTTGGCAGTCTCTTCAGGTTCTTCAAAAAAGGAATCTTTCCCCTTGGTAGTCGTCCCCTCGTCAATTTTCTTCATGGCAATGTCATCGGCAGCCTGTAGCATTTTTGCCAGCTCAACCCCAGGATCAGTTAGAAAGTATCTCTTGGGTCTGCCCTCCTCTTCCACCAGGTTATGATTTTTCAAGGAAGCAATGGAAGACCAAGCGCCGTAGAATTCCTTTGTAGAATGGTTGGGAACCATACTTGAGTCACTGTACTTCTGACCAACATCTATTATATCCTCTTTGGAGACTGCGCGATTAACTGCTCTCAGTTCCAGCAAGGCAAGCATGATCGCGTAGCCTCCGGATCGTCTCTTCGGGATGTATCTTCTTTTCGGCTTTTTCTTTTGCCCATCTTGCTCGGTATCATCTGTCCTCAGTTGAGTTCTGCTTCTTTTCGTTTTGGAGCTTGTTTCCTTGGGCTTGCTCGCAGGTGGTGGTTCGATGTTCAACTGTTTGCAATGCTCGTTTAACTTAGCTTCCAAGCGTTTTATGATCGTATCACCAATCCCCTTGACTTTCTTCAAGTCCCTAATGTAGTAGAACACCCCCTCTGCTTGCTGTAAGTTTTTATGGGCCTTTTGGTATGTCAAGCTGAGTTGCTGTTGTTTGGAGGACAGGGAATCCTGCAAATCCTTTAACAGTTTCAGGTACAAGTCTTTGAGATCGGAAGGTAGACTCATATCTGCGATTGCATGACGATTCCTTGCACCTCTAGCGACCTTATGATTCGTTTCAAATGGTTCGCCGAATTTTATGAAAACAAAGAAGTTCTAAAACAGACGTATATATATATTTTTAAGATACTCAGAGCAGCAGTACCAGTGGAACCAGGGACCCAAATAAAGTATGTTTGAAGTCACTTAGTAGTTAGGAAAATATCAACTTTTCAAGTTATATAAATGGTAAATGAAATATATTAAAATATAGTATAACAGTTAAACATGAGATATACAATAGACTACAAACAAATGGTAAATAAGAGCATCGGGTTACGAGGACCTATTACTTACAACTTGTCGTAGTATTCTTGCCAGCCTGGGACTTCCTCCTTCATACCGTGTCTCTTACGGGCAGCTAGGACAATCTCACCAGCCTTGGTGGTTGGGTCCAATGGGTCAGAAGAAATAGTGGCCCAGTGGTCGAACACCATCTGTGGGAAAGCTTGACCACCAGTGGCTTGTCTCAATTCACCGGTAAAACCGAAGGATTCGTTGACTGGCAAGTAGGCCTTGACAGTGAACAATGGGGTACCTGGTCTCTGTTCTTCGGAGACGACTTGACCTCTCTTCTTGTTCAAAACGGAGTAAATACCACCGACGGCTTGTTCTGGGCATTGAATTTCGACCAAGAAGACGGGTTCTTGGATTCTTGGTTCAGCCAACAAGAAACCGGCGTAAGTGGCTCTTCTCATGGTTGGGATGATTTGACCACCACCTCTGTGGATGGCATCGGCGTGTAGGGTGACATCCAAGATGTTGACTCTGACGGATCTCATTTGTTCACCAAAGATTGGACCTTCCTTGGTAGCCCATTGGAAGGCGGCAACGACGGAGTCCTTGATTTCGTGCAAGTATTGGACAGCCTTGGTCTGGTCGACGACCAGGTTTGGACCGTTACCGTCTGGACCGAAACACCAGATCTTTCTGGCGTCGGTGACATCCCAGTTGTAGTCATCGGCCATGACTCTAGCTCTGGCCTTGAAATCGTCTCTTGGGTTGATCTTACCGTTTTCAATGGCTAGGGAGACTTCCTCTTCCATTGGCTCGGCCTTCAAGTAGATTCTGTTATGCTTGTTTGGAGACTTCGATAGGGCGGTCTGGGAGGATTCGGCCTCGACGGTTTCTCTGTAGGCGACGACTGGAGGGGAGATTCTTAGAGGAACACCAGCGTGGTCGTTTTCCAAATCGGACAGACAAATTTCCAAATGCAATTCACCGGTACCAGCGACAATGTGTTCACCAGATTCAGACATGTAAGTCAAGACACAAGGGTCAGACTTGGACAATCTCTTCAAACCTTCGACCAACTTTGGCAAGTCGTTGGCGTTCTTGACCTCAACAGCGACTTGGACAACTGGGGAGACGGAGAACTTCATGACCTTCATGTTGTGAGCAGTCTCGGAAGTGGTCAAAGTACCAGTCTTCAACAAGAATTGATCGATACCGACCAAACCGATAATGTTACCGGCTGGACAGTCGTCGATTGGTTCAGTCTTGGAACCCATCATCATGACGACTCTTTGGACGGCCTTGACGAACAAGTCCTCCTTTCTACCTGGGACGTAGTTTGGACCTTGGATTCTGACTTTTTGACCGGACTTGACGGTACCGGCGAAAACTCTACCGAAGGCGTAGAATCTACCCTTATCGGAGGTTGGCACCATCTTGGAGACATACAACATCAAGTCGGCGGTTGGGTCACACTTCTTGATGGCGATACAGTTGGCATCGTCGGCTGGACCCTCGTACAATTGCTCAGCTCTGTAGGCTTGGGCGGTGACTGGAGATGGCAAGTGCATGACGATCATTTCCAATAGAGCGTCGGCAGCTGGCAAGAACTTTCTCATGACGACCTTCAACAAGGCCTTACCTTCCAAGTCCTTTTCGTCGGCCTTCAAGTTGATCTCCAACTTTTCTAGCAAGACTGGGATTTCGTCCTTCTTGAAGTTCATGATAGCAGCGAACAGTCTGAAGATAGGGTCCAAGACGAACATGTTGAAGGCTCTCTCCAAAGGCTTACCGTCAGTGTCGGTTTCCTTGTTGGTCCACTTCTTGGTCTTTGGGTTGAAGAAGGAGTCCCCCCACAATCTTTCCATCATCTTGCTCTTGTCAACACCGAATTTCTTGGCGTATCTGTTGGCAAATTGACGGATGGTGAAGGCCCACCCGTGCAAACCGGAACCGAAGGCAACGGTACCTTGAGATGGGTAGACTTGAACGTCACCCAAGACTTCGTCAGCGTAAGTGGAGATGATGACGTTAATGGATTCGACGGTTCTGGAGAAAGTTTGGTACAAGTCCTCCTTGGAGACTTGCAATTCCAAAAGAGCTCTGTCGACTTTGTTGACACAAACGACTGGCTTGATTCTTTCACCAAGAGCTTGTCTCAACACGGTTTCAGTTTGCACACAGACACCTTCGACGGTGTCGACGACAACTAGAGCACCGTCAGTGACTCTCAGAGCGGCGGTGACTTCGGAGGAGAAGTCGACGTGACCTGGCGAGTCGATCAAGTTGATCAAGAAGGAATTACCCTCGGACTTCTGCTTGATGTCCTTGACATCCTCGTCACTCATTTCAGTGAACAGAGAGATGGCAGTGGACTTGATGGTGATACCTCTTTCTTGCTCATCCTTTCTGGTGTCCATGAAACGGGCCTCACCAGCTTTAGCGGCGGAGATAATACCGGCTTTCTGGACCAAAGAATCAGTCAAAGTAGACTTACCGTGATCGACGTGGGCAATGACGGACATGTTACGCACATTGGTAACGTGGTCCATAAGACCACGCATTTGGTCAACAGTGAAGGCAACCATACTTGACTGGAGTTGTTTGGTTGTTGTATCACCGAGTTAAGAAAGGAATTGAGAGTAAGACGAAAGGAGAACCAAAGAGAAAAAGCAAGCAACAAGAAGACAAGAGCGTGTTATATATATATAAACGACTGGAAGAACTGAGACCAAGGTAGGAAGTGGTATATATATAAAGTGAAAAATTTTGTTCTCTCGCAGTAGATGCACAAGATCTCAGTGGGAGAGAGAGTGGGAGGCAGGGAGGGCAGTGAAACAAAAAAAAAATTTTCGCTCCGTCTCTCTGCTGCCAGCGAAGGGTTGTCACACTGGACGACCCGCCCCTCTCCCACACACGCACTATTGTAGCCCTGTGTTAAAGTGCCCATCGTCTCCTTGTAGCCAGGCCCCTGCACTCTGCCAGGGAGCTAAGTGTGCAGGCTGCGTCTGCCCAGCCCCCCCAGCTCTCGCCCCCTGCGGCCTGCCGGGAAAGAACAAAACACTGCGTCTGCGAAACTCCCAGCACGCAATGCGGCCCAGAAACCACCCCACCCACGCAAACAGAGAACCGACCCCCAGAAGAAGCAGCCCAGAACAGGGTAACCCGCCCGCCGCCCGGAACAACCGCCCGCCCACACACCGCCCCCACGCCGCAACTTCCGGTTTCCCGGCACTGAAACGCACGCACAACACCCCCCCCCCTCCGCTCCGCGGCTGCGCCGTCCCGCCCCGCCCGGGAACCGGACCGCGCGTCCAGATCTGGTCGAGACAGCGGCGACACAGACACACGTAGTCACGCTGTTTCCCGCATCTCCCTCTGCAGCGCTGCATGCGCGCAGTGCTTAGCTGAAGTGATGCAGAATGCGTCGACACAATACACGGGGACAGAAAGTGGAGCTGCGCAGCCGGCGGGCAGAAGGACAGAGGGCACAATGGCTCGATGAGCTACGTTTTCGATGGGGTTCGTGCAAGTGTCCAGGATTATATAAGTGGAGGTTGGAGGTGGGTCCCCTCGGGTGCTTGAGCCGACGTTCCTGGTTCTCGAGCTGTGTTTCTTGTTTGCTCGAGTAAGTCCTTTTTCCTATTGTGGTAAGCTTGCTTGGAAACAGTGTACACTTTCTAAATATTATATAATACAGTGTAATATATTCATCAATTTACGCTAGAATGAGCACTTCATCGTCTATACAGAAGACCAACACGATTGAGAAGGACAGTGCCAAAAATGTCGAAACCGTGCTGTTCGATCAAGACTACATCACTTTGGGTGGGCGTACCTACAGGAGGGACGACTTGCTGAACGCACTGGGGCCACAACATGCGTCAGCGGCGTACCCGCAGTCCACACACAGGAAATTGGCGAACCCGATCCCCCTGGGGTTCGCCTCGTTCTCCCTCTCCTGTCTGACTCTGTCGCTGTGTAACGCTAACGTCCGCGGTGTCACTAACGTTAAATTACTCATCTCGTTGTTCATGTTCTTTGGGGGCGCTATCGAGTTGTTCGCAGGGTTGCTATGTTTCGTGACGGCGGACACGTACGCAATGACCGTGTTCAGCTCGTTCGGTGGGTTTTGGATCGCATGGGGGTGTATCAACACAGACCAGTTCCACTCGATCTCCGCGTACAGCGACGATCCACAGATGTTGAATAATATCGTTGGCTTTTTCCTTGCTGGGTGGACAGTGTTCACTTTCTTGATGCTTATGTGCTCGTTGAAGACTTCGTGGGGGTTGTTCCTGCTGTTGACGTTTCTGGATCTGACATTTTTGATGCTCTGCATAGGAAGCTTCATCGATAACAACAAAGCGAAAATGGCCGGTGGGTATTTCGGTATCCTGTCAAGTGTCTGTGGTTGGTACTGTCTGTACTACTGCGTCGTCACACCAGAAAACTCATACTTCAACATTAAACCGGCAATGATGCCAAACTCACCTGTATAAGGCAATGGTGCTTGCATCTCGCGCCGTGGCCCTTATTATCAATCAGCATTCCTTTTTTTCCCCTTACTGGCTTACCAAAGTCATCTACATCTCTCCAAATTCGCTAATACTATAGTCAATAAATAAATTAAAAACTGTATACTACTCATCAATTTTTTGTTCTATGACATGTTTTCAACTATGCCAATTTATGAATTTTACTCAATCTTCGTATTTCACACCGAAATGTGAAGATTTAAAGGAAAACAAAAAATATACTGAAAACTGTACCGTATACTGTCACCTTGAAGATACCGTCCATCAACAGTCCCTGTCCCTCATAGATGTCGCATCTCGAACACATAGCGACTTTTCTCGATGAAGAAGTGACAAGAATAACAGACCCGACAACGGCTCCTACCGGGGTCCCCCCTGACATCGTCGATCTAGTCAATGCAGAGATCGCCAGACGCAGGGCAGATAAGACAGACACGACAACAAGAGACTTTGTAGCGCGCAAAGTGTACCAGCTAGCACACCGCAAGAAATTGACCCTTTTCAAGTGCATAGTGCACGATATACAAACGAACAACGCACTCAAGAAGACCGAGATCGGCGACTCCATCGGGGCCATTAGCACTTCGAACTTGAAAACCCTCATTGAAAATATATACAAACTACCAAGCCTGACAGATCTCGATACAACAGGTACACAGGAAATACAATCACTCAGGGAGTACTTGGTTCTGCGCAAGGAATTGATGGCACAATGCACAGCGATTGAAATTGGGGGATCCAAATTGAAAGAGTTGCGAGAGCAAAATGCGGAGGTAGAGTTACTGCGGAGGTCAATCTTGGAGACCACGGGCTCCGATGATATTGTTCAGTACCTGAAAACGTACCATTCCAAACTTGTAATAGAGTTGAAGGAATTAACTTTGACACTGGAAGAGAAGATCAAATCCTCGAATCAGTCCCCGGCCCAACTAGAGACTTTGCGAACGATTCTAAAAGAATTGCAAGATTAACCCCCACGGCACGCCTACACGGTACTTCTAGTCAAATAGTGTATTATATACATATTCATTTTATTTCAGATAAACATATATAATTGATGCGTACAGCGAGTAACTGACCAAAATAAAAAAAAGAGTAGAAATGGGATAACGAATTGAATAAAAAATGCAGATACATTCTATACTTGAATACTAACTCCCTTAGTCGAACAAACCGAATCCCATGTCGTCATCGGATTCTTCCTTGGCTTCCTCTTCCTTTTCTTCAGCGGCTTCAGCAGCACCACCAGCAGCGGCACCGGAGGCACCGGCAGCAGAGGCGACACCACCAGCTGGGACAGAAGCGAACTTCTGGGCACCGGCAGCAATGATCTCGTCCAAAGAACCCTTACCTTCCAAAGAGGATAGCAAAGCAGAGATTCTGGCTTCATCAGCTTCGACACCGACAGCTTCGATGACGGTCTTGATGTCAGCAGCAGATGGGGATTCGTTACCACCCTGGGTCAATAGTAGGTAAGCGGCTAGGTACTTCATTGTTCTTGGGGTTCTTGAAATAATCAATTTAAGCTAACAGCAGACTATTCCTTGGGGGATCTAACAGATGGGAACGAATTGAAAGTAAAAGTAGTGCAAGCAAGAAACAGTTTTCCATACAAGAAAGTAAAAATATGTTTAATGAACAAAAAAACTTGAAATTTGAAATTTGAAAAAAAAAAGTTTTTTTTTGCGTCGATTTTTTTTCGATTCAAAAAATGTTTCTGTCGCTTTGGACGGCGTTCTGAAACGTGTGCGAAACTACTGGAACTATATACCGCCATTTTTTCTGCTGGAGGCGGGAATCGAACCGCTGTTCGTGGTTAAAACGTTACCTGACTCTTAATTACTTGATTTGCTGGGTGTCGGACACACAGAGATCGGCACCATGACTTTCTGGAGAAAGCATTGACGGCGACACATACAGACTCTGTTTTGGTGTCGAGAGGTAATAACATTGCTCCCTATTGTTCTAGTTGATGAAGTAATGCTCTAGAGATTGACGTACAGAGGAAAAAATAATACGTTAAAAATTGAAAAAATTACTGGAATCTGTGATTAGATAATTTAATAAGCTGAGTATTCAATAGTGAGTCAGCACCATGTAGATTTATATATACACATACAGGTTTGTATACCGGCGCGTAGATATTTTGGCAGCTATATTATACTGCTGGACAGGCTACAAAAGATATCAGTTTGAACCCGACCACTTGTCATGGCTGAAGAACACTCAATAAATAATGAGAATTCGGCGCTCAAGGATATCATGAACGGGTCCATAGCCGGTGCCATCGGGAAGTTTATAGAGTACCCGTTTGACACAGTGAAAGTCAGATTACAGACACAGGGGTCGAGCATCTTCCCTACTACTTGGTCTTGTATCAGATACACGTATAGGAACGAGGGTGTTTGGAACGGGTTCTTCCAAGGCATAGGGTCTCCGCTTTTCGGCGCCGCTCTCGAGAACGCAACGCTGTTTGTCTCTTATAACCAGACATCGAAACTGCTGGATAAATATTGCAAAGTATCTGAGCTTAATAACATATTGGTTTCAGGTGCAGTCGCTGGGTCCTTCGCCTCCTTTGTTCTGACGCCAGTGGAGCTGATCAAGTGTAAATTGCAGGTCGCCAACTTGGAAAACCAGATACCGGGGAAGGCCAAGCAGAACACAAAGATCATCCCCACACTACTGTCCGTGATCAAAGGGAAAGGTGTGTTGGGTCTGTGGCAGGGCCAATCGTCCACGTTCATCAGAGAATCCCTAGGCGGTGTCGCATGGTTTGCAACTTACGAGCTGATGAAGAAGTCGTTTAAGAAGAGACACCCAGGGAGAGACAACAAGACATGGGAGCTGCTCGCGAGTGGTGCAAGTGCGGGTCTTGCATTCAACGCCAGCATATTCCCAGCAGACACCGTCAAGTCGATAATGCAAACAGAGCACATCTCTTTGGTCAACGCCGTTAAAAAAGTGTTCTCGAAGTACGGATTCACCGGCTTCTATCGCGGGCTCGGGATAACGTTGATCAGAGCTGTTCCAGCCAATGCAGCCGTATTCTACACCTACGAGACATTATCTAAAGCATGAGCACGCCCGTATACCACTGCATTTTATGTCTATATCCTGTATACTACTCATCGATAAAACTGCATAACCCAAAAACTTGATGAAGTGAGAAAAAAGAGAAAGGAAAGGAAAGGGAGAAACAAAAAAAGGTCGCACACAACTCATTAGAGCACAAATGGTACGTGAAAGTGGTGGACACAACTACCTTTTAAGAACCAAAGCCAATTATGGATTCTTTGAACCCGTTCAAGCACGTTGGGTATGTTTGCAGTTTTTTTCTTTCCTGTAGCGTGTTTCTGAAATTGTGGGATAGATCACTAACAGACTTTACACAGTAAGAGTATCTTGTACGTCTCTGTAGCAGGGATTTTGTCCATCTACATCTCAAAGAGTATCATCAGAAGAAGGAGGGAAGCCAAATTTCAACCTAATGCGAAGATGGCTGCTGATGAACACGACAGAAACAACAATACGTACTACGATAATCTGGCACAAGTGAAACCGGGGTTCCCACTACCGAAGGAAGACGGTAGTGTACCAGAAAGAAAAAGCAAGTATGAAGCTGGTGGAATCAGCGCCGTGAGTAGGAAAAGGGGCGATAAACTTGGATTTTGGGATAGAAGAAGGGATGACGATTGACCGTTGCACAGTAATCCCAGCCCAGTCAATAAGTCTCTGTAAAGCCTCCTTCACCAGTATTTGTAAATAGAACCAGGAGCCGATGTGAAGCGATTCAACAAGGCTACAATAAATTTCTGTTAAATAAAGATATTATATTAATTAAACACTAGTCTTCGAATGTTAAGGAGATTGACCGGACTGTTCCTCGACAACACGAATACAATAAAGAAAATCATTTCTTCTCCTCAAAATAGTCAGCCATCTCCTTGTCCAAATCTTCTAGACTCTTCTTAGCTGGCTTAGCCTTTTTCTGCTGTTTTTGCTTCTTGGCAGCGGCTGCTTTCTTGTTTGGAGCGTTCACTTTCTGGACCTTAGGTTTGTTTTGGACAACATTCATTCTTCTCAAAAGTGGAGCTCTCAATGGCAAGGCCTGGATTCTTCTGGACAAGTCCTGGCTTTGCATAGTTGGACTGACAATCAAGTTCAATCTTAATCTGGATCTACCATTGTCGATAGGAGCATTGTTGAACTTGGTGACTGCCCTCCTGGCTAGTTCAGCGTTTCTGAACGTGATGTTGGCCATACCTGTGGACAAACCCCTTTCATTGTAACTTAGCAAAACACCTGAAACACCACCGATGTGAGTAGCAAAAAATTCCTATAGAACAAAACGATTGGAAATAAAATAAAAACTGTTAGTGACTCCGAGAAAATTCAAGTGGATAAAAATCAAAAAAATAATATGTTAGGCTCAACTATAACTGCAACAAAAAATCTTATAATGGAAGGTGAAACAAACTTTTTTCGTGGAACACCGTTATAATTTCTTTCTACGACAAGAAAAAAATCCAGCTGTTCTCCGAAAACTCCTGCTCCGTATGCAATACGGCGAGACAGTAGATCAAAAAGTTCTCTGATGGCCAGAGATTCGACAAGGTTTCATTAGGCAATGGATAAGGATTTCACAACTCTTGGTATCCAGAAAAAGGAAATACCAAAAAGAGTTGGCATAAAAAAAGCAGATCCTATTCGATAGTACAATTCATCTCATTGTGTGACTGCAATGTTCTGGAGGTTAATTTTCCAACTCAAAAAAGATGGAACGAGTTCCATAGTGTATTATGATCATCTCCCTCAAGTAAAAAGATAACAAAACTAATTGCTCCTTTATTGATTAATAATGGCACTAGGAATAAAAAAGAACCAAAAAAACGCACAATAACCTTCAACAGAAGTCACATAAATCATAAATGATACAATTTTCTATTCTTGCATGAGAACGAAAAAAAAGACGACACGTGGCCATAAGTGGCATTGTCATTGATGATATTCCTATCGAAAATAAAGGTAAGGAAGGAGAACCCTTTCCAAACCATCCATAAATTCCCAGTTTGTCGAATCCCGCCTGAAACTTCTTTACAGCGAAACACTACTTGGTAGCGACACCGTATCGAGAAGTGTGATGAAAAAATCCAGCAAATTATTTGTTCCATCTCGTTTAAACCGCATTCATAAAAGGTTACAGTTAAAACCCATATCGACTTAATGCACTTTGGTTATCATTGAGCACAAAATATACCTATCGCAACATACTCTGACAGCGTCTTGTTTGATATCTCTTGGCAAACCCTCGACGTTGACTTTGACAGCGCCAGAACCATTCGCAACTTTGGCAACTCTGGCAACAGCGCTCGCTGGTGCTCTAACGTTTCTAGGAACAGCACGACCAACGGCACCACGACGGTTAACGTTGACTTGCTTAGTGGCCCTCTTTGGGCCATTACCGCGAGCACCGCCGCTACGAGAAGTAGCTCTGTTTGGTCTCTTGCCAATAATTTCGTCTAGAGATTGATCTAAGTTTGCAGACATCGTTTATAGAGGGAGAATTTGTTATTAAGTTATGTTTTGAAATAAAAACAAACTCTTTGGTTAGTTCTTTTTTTGGAGGTTAAGTAGGGAAGACTTTAAAAAAAGGGTAAACCTATGAAGTCTTGTCCTTTCTTTCGTCGCTTATTCTTTCCCGAAGCAACGGGAGGAAAAGGAGTAAGAGCATTTTCTGCAAGAAAACGGGAAATTTTCCTGAAAATTCGCTGCCCTTTTATACTTGAACTTTTTTTTCCTTTCTTTTCTTTTTTTACCGCATTGGGTTAACGAATTAGGAAAAATAACGGTGATTCCATTCTATTATGCTGCATACAATAATGAATACCATGTATAGACTTATATAGATGTATCTGGTGACCTCCCGTTTAAACAACGGGGTATCTTGCTCAGACTTCGAAGCAGCCGTCGAAGAACTCGAATTCGAAGTTTACGCATTTCACGAACATCTTTTCGACGGTATCGACTGGGAATTTGTTCACCTCACTCTTTAAAAAGTCGACCCATTCGATGAAGTGCTGGCCGTCATGTAGATCAATCCATGTCTGGTACTTCCAGTGGAGGCCCTCCTTTCTGGGGAGATCATGTGCCCATTTTAGGTAGACGTCCTCCAGCACCCAGAGGAACGTGATGTACTCAGCGTAGGATGTTGTTGTGGATTTCAACATCTCGCTCATGAAGTTTACGTATGGGGCGATACGGTTCAATTTTTCCGTTTCGAACTTGGTCTTTTCGGCAGGAGTCACCGAGGGAGCCAGCAGTTCCAACACGTCTCTAAAGTATGTGTTTTCATCAGAGGCAAAAAACCCAATTTTTTTGGCCAGAGTGATTAAGGGATCTAGTTCCGGAGCCAGAGACGTAATCTTACAGATCAATCTCAAACTTTCCTCGAAAAATTGGACATCTTGCGCCAAGTAAACAAACAATTGACGATCGGATAGTGTGCCCTGACACAGTTGTTTCGTCAATTCGTGCTCGGTAGCACTTTTGTACAGATCTGGGTGTCTGGAGATCAATTCGTCTGTAGTACAAGTCATATGTCGTGTTTTTTCTGGTTGATGTTCTGGAACAATGTTACAAAGTACTGATCAGAGTGGTTAAAACAAGAGAACGAGACAAAGAGAACTAAGAGTTCAATTTATATTTGTTTTCCACTTTCTCCCTCTCTCGTACCTAACCCATGCAATTTTTTTTTTTTTTTGGTTTTCAAGGAATTCATAAGAGCTACAATGTAGGCATTTAAAGCATAAACGACGTACAGCTAGCTGCGCATTACCTTCCCAGAAGGAAACTGGAGGATACATGTTTGTGAAGCGGATTCACGACCTTTTTTTTAATAAAGATCACTGAGATGTTTTAACAGCCGTTACGAAACGAAATGGGTGGACAGGGATATATCAGTTCATTTCCGGACAGAGACAGTCCAGTATATCTAAAAAACAACATATGGCCTACATGTTATATAAAAAATATCTGTTGGTACAGGGAGGTACTCCAGTGAATATTTTATTCTTGGCGTGCTAGAGCAAAACCCAATTGTCCCGGTTTCTCTAGACCGGCCTTTAATTCCAAAGAGGGAATTTCGTAATCGCCAAAGTTCTGCTTACGGTATGGAATGGGATTAGCAGTTTCAATAGTATCTAACTTCTGAAACCATTCGTGAGTGGTCTCGCCAAACTTGTCCTCATTAGCACCATCGGTCCGATAAGTTATATGCGAAGGCATAGCCGTCATCCCAATGTAGTTCAAAACACCATGTGTAATGGGGAACAAAAGGTCCTCTATAGGTCCGTTAATACCCCGCGCACTGTAGTGTGAAACCCATCCACCGACCGTGATGGCTAAGATTGCCCGCTTCCCGGCAAGCATTCCCTCTCCATAACGATCCCCCCATCTTTTATCAGAATGTTCACCTACACCATAACCGAACCCACAAGAAAACACTCTTTCAACCCAACCTTTCATGATGGCAGGCATCGAGAACCACCACAATGGGAATTGTAAAACGACCAAATCAGCCCATTTCAAATTTTCTTGAGCTTTCTTTACATCTGCAGTTAACTTGTCCTCTTTGTTTGCCAAGAAGGATGCTGTAACAACTTGCAGCCTTTCTTCTGGATTATGATTCAAAAAATCAGAAGCATCGACAATGGCTTTAAAGTTTTCTTGATACAGATCTGACACACGTACCTCATTCCCACGAGACTCCAAATGCTTCACAGTTGCATTTAGAAAGGATCCATTAAATGATTTTGATTCTGGATGTGCGTAGACAATAAAGACTTTCATATTTAACTATTCTTATTGCTTGAAGTTGTATATCTTTTTGTATTTCTTTTTGTTAGAAAAATTTATATTGAAGCAATTGACTTCTCCAAGTCTCAGTACAACTCATTCCCTTTTATATTGTTGTTCCTCTATTCAATTAGCTTATTGGCCACGTCCTTCGCCACCAGATCACAATCTTTCCATTTACTGACACTAACTGTACCGCCTCTTCGATTCTGATGTCAGCAATAACCGTTTTGGGCTCGAAAATTTCGCGGATCCGAATTTTTTCCCCGTTTTTCGGAGCCGAAGGTAGTCTTTGTCAGTATCTGGATGGTTTACGCCCAGAAGATCAAACGATGATTACCAAACCCACAAGAGTCAACCGTATATTGCGAGTATCCTCTTCGGAACCGTAATGTTTTCAGAAGTCGTTTGTTGAGTAATAGTAAGATATCCAGTTCTTGTCCGTAACTCGGATCCATTTATGATTAGGTAATGTACCTCAGCTGTAATACGTCTGCACTCATAATGCGTGGTAAATGAGGGAGGTCTATGCATGAGAACACACAATTGGGTTGAATATCTCAATCAGATTCGAAACGAAATTCACACCTTTACAGACATATGTATCAATCTGTATAGACTGGACCAACCTTCTTCCCTTAAGCATTGTAACAACCGTCAAAGAAATCAAATTCAAAGTTAACACATTTGACAAACATCTTCTCAACAACATCAACTGGGAACTTGTCAATTTCATCTCTCAGAAAATCGACCCACTCAATAAAATGCTGGCCGTCGTGGAGGTCAATCCAGGTCTGGTACTTCCAGTGGAGGCCCTCCTTCTTTGGAAGATCGTGCGCCCATTTCAAGTACACATCCTCAGCAACCCACAAATACGTGACATATTCCGCGTAACTCATCGTGGATGACTCCAGCATCTCAGTGAGGAAGTCAACGTATGGAGCGATACGGTCCAGTCGTTCTGTTTCAAACTTGGTCTTTTCTGCAGGAGTCACTGAGCTTGATAACAGTTCTAATGCGTCTCTGAAGTATGTGTTTTCATCAGAGGCAAAAAATCCTATCTTCTTCGCAAGTGTGATCAATGAGTCAACGGCCGGAGCCCCTGAAGTAATTTTACAGATCAGCCTCAATCCTGTTTCAAAAAACTGTACATCTTGCGCTAAGTAAACAAACAGGTTGCGGTCAGACAGAGTACCTTGACACAACTCCTTGGTCAATTGATGTTCCGTGGCCTTTTTATAGATCTCAGGGTGTCTCTGTTTCAAAATATCCGTAGTAGAAGACATATTTGATCGGTATGACGAATCTACTATGTGCTTCCAACAAAACAGAATAAAAGAAGAAAGTAGACCATCCTGCTAGATTTTACACTTCGCAATTCATCCACAATTCTTTTATACGCCTACCAGATCTTTTAGAAATCATGCGATACCCTCGTATCTTGCACTTACCCTTCAAATGTAGGGAAGTCATTAGAGCTCTCAGAAAAAAAAACTTGGAATAAAGGCGGGCGGAGAACGAGAGAGATATCACACTATATTTTGCATGAATGCAGCCCTGCTGCGAATCATCTCTTGCATCTTGTACTGCGGAACCTCCACCTTCTCTACGGTGTCTGACGGTACACTGACCAACCCCAACAATCTGCTTGAGACCTCAGCTGTAGCTGACTTTGATTGTTCTCTGACACGGTCCAGAAGCAAATTGCATTGGGCATCGATAGCCATGAATTCCCCATTCAAAATCCTCCCATCTTTCAACGTTACGTAAAGAGTATTTCCTATGTAGTCCCTTAAAGTCAGATTCTCCATTTTTGAGGTTGATGTCCGTTTCAATGCTGTATATGAAACTGCTAA